>NC_056060.1:52328723-52629723 GCF_016772045.2 Ovis aries
TATGTTCTTTTATTTTCAAACTTCTTTTTAGATGTATTTCTTCTAAATATCTTATGACTAGACATGTTATTATTTTACAAAATTTGAAAATTTCCATCTTTGCTTAGGAAATTATATCCACTTGTCATACATTTTTATTACTGCTGATTTGACATTTTTCCTGCCATCTGGTTGTGTGTGTTTTACACACTTTCAGAACTTCCCTCTTATCTCTTCATCACACTTTGTCTCTGTCATCTTTACGTTGTCTTCATCCAAAATAGAAGTGGCCTACAGGCCAAATTTGTCCTGCAATACCCAGCTGTGGATGTGACTGGTGATAGAAGCAAGGTCCGATGCTGTAAAGAGCAATATTGCATAGGAAACTGGAATGTCAGGTCCATGGATCAAGGTAAATTGGAAGTGCTCAAACGAGATGGCAAGGGTGAACGTCAACATTCTAGGAATCAGCAAACTAAAATGGACTGGAATGGATGAATTTAACTCAGATGACCATTATATCTACTACTGCGGGCAGGAATCCCTCAGAAGAAATGGAGTACCCATCATGGTCAACAAAACAGTCCGAAATGCAGTACTTGGATGCAATCTCAAAAACAACAGAATGATCTCTGTTCATCTCCAAGGCAAACCATTCCATATCACAGTAATCCAAGTCTATGCCCCAATCAGTAACACTGAAGAAGCTGAAGTTGAACAGTTCTATGAAGACCTACAAGACCTTTTAGAACTAACACCCAAAAAAGATGTCCTTTTCATTATAGGGGACTGGAATGCAAAAGTAGGAACTCAAGAAACACCTGGAGTAACAGGCAGATTTGGCTTTGGAATGCAGAATGAAGCAGGGCAAAGACTAAAAGAGTTTTGCCAAGAAAATGCACTGGACATAGCAAACACCCTATTCCAACAACACAGGAGAAGACTCTACACATGGACATCACCAGATGGTCAACACCGAAATCAGATTGATTATATTCTTTGCAGCCAAAGATGGAGAAGCTCTATACAGTCAACAAAAACAAGACCAGGAGCTGACTGTGGCTCAGATCATGAACTCCTTTTTACCAAATTCAGACTCAAATTGAAGACAGTAGGGAAAACTGCTAGACCATTCAGGTATGACCTAAATCAAATCCCTTATGATTATACAGTGGAAGTGAGAAATAGATTTAAGGGCCTATATCTGATAGATAGAGTGCCTGATGAACTATGGAATGAGGTTCGTGACATTATACAGGAGACAGGGATCAAGACCCTCCCCATGGAAAAGAAATGCAAACAAGCAAAATGGCTGTCTGGGGAGGCCTTGCAAATAGCTGTGACAAGAAGAGAGGCGAAAAGCAAAGGAGAAAAGGAAAGATATAACCATCTGAATGCAGAGTTCCAAAGAATAGCAAGAAGAGATAAGAAAGCCTTCTTCAGCAATCAATGCAAAGAAATAAAGGAAAAGAACAGAATGGGAAAGACTAGAGATCTCTTCAAGAAAATTAGAGATACCAAGGGAACATTTCATGCGAAGATGGACTCGATAAAGGACAGAAATGGTCTGGACGTAACAGAAGCAGAAGATATTAAGAAGAGGTGGCAAGAATACACAGAAGAACTATACAAAAAAGATCTTCAAGACCAAGATAATCGCGATGGTGTGATCACTCATCTAGGGCCAGACATCCTGGAATGTGAAGTCAAGTGGGCCTTAGAAAGCATCACTACGAATAAAGCTAGTGGAGGTGATGGAATTCCAGTTGAGCTGTTTCAAATCCTGAAAGATGATGCTGTGAAAGTGCTGCACTCAATATGCCAGCAAGTTTGGAAAACTCAGCAGTGGCCACAGGACTGGAAAAGGTCAGTTTTCATTCCAATCCCAAAGAAAGGCAATGCCAAAAAATGCTCAAACTACCACACAATTGCACTCATCGCACACACTAGTAAAGTAATGCTCAAAATTCTCCAGGCCAGGCTTCAGCAGTACGTGAACCGTGAAATTCCTGATGTTCAAGCTGGTTTTAGAAAAGGCAGAGGAACCAGAGATCAAATTGCCCACATCCGCTGGATCATGGAAAAAGCAAGAGAGTTCCAGAAAAACATCTATTTCTGCTTTATTGACTATGCCAAAGCCTTTGACTGTATGGATCACAATAATCTGTGGAAAATTCTTCAAGTGATGGGAATACCAGACCACCTGACCTGCCTCTTGAGAAATCTGTATGCAGGTCAGGAAGCAACAGTTAGAACAGGACATGGAACAACAGACTGTTTCCAAATAGGAAAAGGAGTATGTCGAGGTTGTATATTGTCACCCTGCTTATTTAACTTATATGCAGAGTACATCATGAGAAATGCTGGGCTGGAAGAAGCACAAGCTGGAATCAATATTGCAGGGAGAAATATCAATAACCTCAGATATGCAGATGACACCACCCTTATGGCAGAAAGTGAAGAGGAACTAAAAAGCCTCTTGATGAAAGTGAAAGTGGAGAGTGAAAAAGTTGGGTTAAAGCTCAACATTCAGAAAACGAAGATCATGGCATCTGGTCCCATCATTTCATGGGAAATAGATGGGGAAACAGTGGAAACAGTGTCAGACTTTATTTTTGGGGGGCTCCAAAATCACTGCAGATGGTGATTGCAGTCATGAAATTAAAAGACACTTACTCCTTGGAAGGAAAGTTATGACCAACCTAGATAGCATATTCAAAAGCAGAGACATTACTTTGCCTACTAAGGTCCATCTAGTCAAGGCTATGGTTTTTCCTGTGGTCATGTATGGATGTGAGAGTTGGACTGTGAAGAAGGCTGAGCACCAAAGAATTGATGCTTTTGAACTGTGGTATTGAATAAGACTCTTGAGAGTCCCTTGGACTGCAAGGAGATCCAACTAGTCCATTCTGAAAGTGATCAGCCCTGGGATTTCTTTGGAAGGAATGATGCCATAGCTGAAACTCCAGTACTTTGGCCACCTCATGAGAAGAGTTGACTCATTGGAAAAGCCTCTGATGCTGGGAGGGATTAAGGGCAGGAGGAGAAGGGGACGACAGAGGATGAGATGGCTGGATGGCATCACCGACTCGATGGACATGAGTTTGGGTGAACTCCGGGAGTTGGTGATGGACAGGGAAGCCTGGCAGGTCAGGTGGTCTTCATACTTAAAATTCATGTCTCCATGACTCTACACAAAATTTTCCCTAACCCTAACCCTGATATACCCTCCCACAGTCACTCACAGTTATTCCACTCCCCTCTTCCCCTCTCTCCTCTCTCTCAGTCATTTCATAAGATTTGGTAGAGGTAAATTTCCTTCAGTCTGATGTCTTCATTTAATGTTCATGTACAGGATTTTAAAACCAACTCTTCTAAAATACCATTAAATATAATTGCTTTGTGGGTGGTGACATGATATTACCATTTTTAAATTTTCTAAACCTTTAAAAATATACTCAGAAAGAGTATTTGTGACACAGAAAGAGCAAGGAAGCCGTACTCCAACAGCATCTGAGGGGATTCGAAATGAGAAAAGG
Organism: Ovis aries; assembly: GCF_016772045.2. NCBI lineage: Eukaryota > Metazoa > Chordata > Mammalia > Artiodactyla > Bovidae > Ovis > Ovis aries. Next base: position 52,332,242 of record NC_056060.1, read on the forward strand.
ATGTTCACCAACTATAATGAAAAGGGGTACTTAGTCTCGAGTCTCATGCCTTTAAAAATAGATTGGGTGGTCCAATCAACTAAAAAGTGTTCCTTCACGGGGGTAGGAGACAATGGTTACTGCAAAGCTGTAATCACTTAGCCACGTTTTCTACCTGATAACAAATGACACATTAGGTAGCAATCTGACATCTGTGACATTTGACTAACAAGCTCATCCTGCTGTGGAATTCTACCCTTATCCTGCCATACCTTGATCCCTGCCTGCCAAGCAGTAGATTTCAGAGTACACCATAAGCTAACTCTAACAGGTTTTAGTCCTGATTTAAGGGACTTTTCCTAGAACCACTGGAAAGGATAAACCCTGATATACCCTCCCCCAGTCACTCACACACATTATCTGGGCTCTTAAGTCCTTCAGTAAACTAGCTGGTCTCATTGGGCTTTCTTTCAGGACCTCAGAAGGAGCAGATGTGTTTGAAACTCCTATTAATACTCTTGAGATTTCTCAGTTGACTACTAATACCTTCCTCTCTTTCTCCATTTCCAGCCTTGGGTTCATTTGCAGGGGTTACTGTCAGACACCTCTGTACACTCTCAGAGCTCTCTGACTGCACTAGGTTAATCTCTAAATTTTCTCTGCTTGGAGTAGACAAAAACTTTTTCCCTTGCCATCAATGGTATCTATCTCACTATCAGTTGTGCCCCAATATCAACCTGGCAGGGACTGAATGTACTTCCATTTTCTGATCAAGGAATCTCCTGCAGCAACTGCCACAGGTGCACTGAGGCTTTGGATGACTAAGACCTGTGCTTCAGCAGATTTTCAAGTGGTGGCACAAGGTCCCTAGGCTGCTAGCCCTTTTGATTTTCAGGACTCCTGCTATCGTTAAGGCCCTTGTCCTCTACCATCATCTTATGGCTTCCCTTCCTTTCTTCACCTCCTCAGGAAAAAAAATACACAGAAATTCACATTTATGTAGCTCTTCCTAAGTATAAAACATTGTGCTAGGTATTTTCACAATTATTTTTCAGAAAACCTTCAGCATAACTATGAGGAATCCTTATATAGTCCTTATAGTTATAGTCCTTAATAAAGGAGACCTTATTTCCCCATTTCTACCACCTCGAAGCTAAGGCTCAGAGGGTTGTGAGGGACTTGCCTGGGAGTACAAAAGTGGCAAGGGGTAGGGCTGGAATCTGAGTCCTGGCTTCGCAGCTTGGAAGCCCAAGGGATCACCCTGAGAATCAGCCTTGAGCCTGGCCCACCCAAGCACATGGATCTGAATTCAGATAAGAAACTAGAGGCTAAGGGGAGAATGTAGCCAACTCTTTCCCTTAAAAGGATCAGTGCTGGCCAAGGTACCTTTAAAACTGGAGAATCATAGCACCAGATGTCTAGCTGAACAGACAAAATTTGGCTGCTTGGGAAATTTTTGTGTAGAGTCATGGAGACATGAATTTTAAGTATGAAGACCACCTGACCTGCCTCTTGAGAAACCTATATGCAGGTCAGGAAGCAACAGTTAGAACTGAACATGGAACAACAGACTGGTTCCAAATCGGAAAAGAAGTACGTCAAGGCTGTATATTGTCACCCTGCTTATTTAACTTATATGCAGAGTGCATCATGAGAAACGCTGGGCTGGAAGAAGCACAAGCTGGAATCAAGACTGCTGGGAGAAATATCAATAACCTCAGATATGCAGATGACACCACCCTTATGGCAAAAAATGAAGAGGAACTAAAAAGCCTCTTGATGAAAGTGAAAGTGGAGAGTGAAAAAGTTGGCTTAAAGCTCAACATTCAGAAAATGAAGATCATGGCATCTGGTCCTATCACTTCATGGGAAATAGATGGGGAAACAGTGTCAGACTTTACATTTTGGGGCTCCAAAATCATTGCAGATGGTGATTGCAGCCATGAAATTAAAAGACACTTACTCCTTGGAAGGAAAGTTATGACCAACCTAGATAGCATATTCAGAAACAGAGACATTACTTTGCCAACAAAGGTCCGTCTAGTCAAGGCTATGGTTTTTCCTGTAGTCATGTATGGATGTGAGAGTTGGACTGTGAATAAAGCTGAGAGCCGAAGAATTGATGCTTTTGAACTGTGGTGTTGGAGAAGACTCTTGAGAGTCCCTTGGACTGCAAAGGGATCCAAACAGTCCATTCTGAAGGAGATCAGTCCTGGGTGTTCAGTGGAAGGACTGATGCTAAAGCTGAAACTCCAATACTTTGGCCACCTCATTCGAAGAGCTGACTCATTGGAAAAGACTCTGATGCTGGGAGGGATTGGGGGCAGGAGGAGAAGGGGACGACAGAGGATGAGATGGCTGGATGGCATCACTGACTTGATGGACATGAGTTTGGGTGAAATCCGGGAGTTGGGATGGACAGGGAGGCCTCGTGTGCTGCAGTTCATGGGGTTGCAGAGTTGGACATGACTGAGCAACTGAACTGAACTGAACTAAATTCTTAGTACCTGCACTCTTATTACAGATAAGCTTTTGAGTTTTCTTATTAGCCCATTCTGCTTTTTCTGACATTCTGCCTTTTTTCCCCCCTTGGCCTAAACAAAAGGAGCTCTCCCTAATTCAATAATTCACAAACATTTATTAATTGGCTACTTTATGATAGGGTCTATTCTCTATGTAGGAGATACAGAGAATAAAAACACATTTTGACCATATATACTGAGAGCCAGTACTGGGAGCCAGAGGTGGGAAGGGTAGGTACAAAAAATTGACAAGTAAATCTACAGTTACCACATAATGAGGTAGTATCTGTGATGTAAGGCTGTGGAAGGTCCTAAAGGGTAACAAAAAGGGACAGTTAACACAACCTGGGTGCAGGTGAGATGAAGAATGGATAAGCTAAGACTTCCAAGAGGATGTAATTCTTGCCACAAGATTGAGCCCTTGAGATGGTCAGGACTACAACTGCATGTGTAAGACTCTTTTGGAAAAGAGAGACTGACACCAAAATAAGGCAATGATGGAAACCTTCTCTTGGGGATCTGAGGAGATAAATCATTTGCTAGAACTGCATTGGAACCTGAATAAACTTATAGTTCCCTAGCTCTCTTCAAGTTACTACTACTGATGCTGCTAAGTCGCTTCAGTCATGTCCGACTCTGTGCGACCCCAGAGACGGCAGCCCACCAGCCTCCCCTGGCCCTGGGATTCTCCAAGCAAGAACACTGGAGTGGGTTGCCATTTCCTTCTCCAATGTGTGAAAGTGAAAAAGTGAAAGTGAAGTCACTCAGTCATGTCCGACTCTTAGCGACCCCATGGACTGCAGCCTACCAGGCTCATCCACCCATGGGATTTTCCAGGCAAGAGTACTGGAGTGGGGTGCCATTGCCTTCTCCAATTCAAGTTACTATGAGGTCACTTATAAGTCTGCTCCTGGGTTTCTGGGCAGTTATTCTGAATTTCCCCAGGGCCTGGCCAATAACCTTCTCTTTCTCATTTGTGCTCTTACTCTGGAGCTCCATCAAAAAAATCTCCTTAGTTTCTGGACTTTCCTGGTGGGCCAGTGGTTAAGACTCCACCTTTCCAATCCACGGTGTGAGGGGTTGATCTCTGGTTGGGGAACTAAGTTCCCACATGCTGTGCGGTATGGCCAAAAATAAAAATCTCCTCAGTTTCTATCCACCCCTGGGCCTGTTGCTCTTACCAAGACTAAGCAATTATCTTATCTTCAGAAAGCCTTTTTGACTTATCTACTCACAGTTGCTTCTTACTTATTGCCTCTATTGGCTGCTATTGTCTAATGATTCGTGAGGTCTGCCTCTCTTGTCTTTTTGTGTACTTTTTTCGTTAACCACCAACTGCCTAACCTTCTCCCTTAATCAATCATACTTATATTCTCCAAAAAAAAAAAAAGTGAAGTCGATCAGTTGTGTCTGACTCTTTGTGACCCCATGGACTGTAGCCTACCACGCTCCTCCATCATTTTCCAGGCAGGAGTACTGGAGTGGGGTGCCATTCCCTTCCCCAGTGGATCTTCCCGACCCAGGGATCAAACCCGGGTCTCCCTCATTGTAGGAAGACGCTTTACCATCTGAGCCACCAGGGAAGCCCTATATTCTCCAAGAAAGGAATCAATTTGTTAATTAATCATTAACTTCTTACTTGGGCAAAGATCTTATATTTAGCCAGTTCACAGGCAAGAGTCCTGGAGTGGGGTGCCATCACCTTCTCGGTCAGATACATGAGGGATGACATAAAGAGTGTAGTGAATGTGACTGTTAGTTTTAAGTGTCAACTTGACTATGCGAATGTTCCAGTTATTCAATTAAAAAGCTAACCTCGGTGTTGCCTTGAAGGAATTCTGTTAGATGTGGTTAACGTATACAATCGTTTGACTTTAAGTAAATGAGGTTACTTTACTTTGGAAGGAAAGTTATGACCAACCTAGATAGCATATTAAAAAGCAGAGACATTACTTTGCCAACAAAGGTCTGTCTAGTCAAGGCTATGGTTTTTCCAGTGGTCATGTATGGATGTGAGTGTTATAAAGAAAAGACTATAAAGAAAATAAAGACTATAAAGAAAATGAGCACTGAAGAATTGAGCGCTTTTGAACTGTGGTGTTGGAGAAGACTCTTGAGAGTCCCTTGGACTGCAAGGGGATCCAATCAATCCATCCTAAAGGAGATCAGTCCTGGGTGTTCATTGGAAGGACTGATGTTGAAGCTGAAACTCTAATACTTTGGCCACCTGATGTGAAGAGCTGACTCATTTGAAAAGACCCTGATGCTGGGAAAGATTGAGGGCAGGAGGAAAAGGGGACGACGGAGGATGAGATGGTTAGATGGCATCACCGGCTCGATGGCCATGGGTTTGGGTGGACTCTGGCAGTTGGTGATGGACAGGGAACCTGGTTCATGGGATCGCAAAGAGTTGGACACAACTGAGTGACTGAATTGAACTGAACTGAAAGGAGGTTATCCTTGATATTCTGGGTGGGCTCCATCTAATCAAGGGAAAGGCCTTAAGAGCAAAACTGCTGCCAAGTCGCTTCAGTCGTGTCCGACTCTGTGCGATCCCCTAGACAGCAGCCCACCAGGCTCCCCCATCCCTAGGATTCTCTAGGCAAGAATACTGGAGTGCAGGGGGCGGTCCTAAGATGGCGGAGGAATAAGACGGGAAGACCACTTTCTCCCTCACAAATTCCTCAAAAGAACATTTCAACACTGAGCAAACTCCACAAAACAACTTCTGTAGGCTGGCAGAGGACATCAGGCAACCAGAAAAGCAGACCATTGTCTTCAAAAACAGGTAGGAAAAAATATAAAAGACGAAAAAGGAGACAAAGGAGGTGGGGAGGGAGCTCCGTCCCGGGGAGGGAGCTCCGTCCCGGGAAGGGAAGCCCATCCCGGGAAGGGAATTTTAAGAAGAGAGGTTTCCAAACACCAGGAAACACTCTCCCTGCCGAGTCTGTGGCGAGCCTTGGAAACACAGAGGGCAACATAACAGGAAGGGAAAAATAAAGAAATAATTAAAACCAACAGATTACAAGCCCACCAGTAACTCCCCCAGTGGAAAAGGAGCACAGACGCCTGCATCCGCCACTGGGAAGTGGGGGCAGGGCAGGGAAGCTCGGGAGGCGCGGGCTGCAGTGCTTTGTAAGAATCGGGCAGGAACGCCCCACGCGCAACCAGAACGATCTAACTTGGGCTAGCAAACCAGACTGTGGGATAGCTACCACGCGAAAAGCTCGAACATAAGACACCTCCAGGACCAAGCACAGAACAAAGGACGGAACGGAAAAAAGCCAGCTGCAGACCATCCCCCGCCGGGGACAGGCAGCCAGAGCCGTAAGGGCTGGAAAGGGGCAATTGCAGACCTGGAGAGACTTTACTTACCTAACTGCAAGCAGGCTTCTTTGCTAAGACTTCTGGGGGTGCTGGACAGTCATCATCTGCCTCACAAGGGGCGCCAGCGGTCCACCCAGAAAACTGAGCAGCAGAGGCAGAAAAGGCGACAAGTCGTAGCTATCGCGCTCGCCAAACTCCTGAGCTGCTCGGACCCGGGAAGGGCACAAAACACAGTCCCAACCAAATCTGTGCCTCTGAGGGCTGCCTGAGCGCCGAACCTGAGTGGCTTAGACCGGGGAAGTGCACGCAGCCTAGGGCCGGCCTCAGACAGTTCCCGGCTGAGCATCGTAGAGCCGGAGCGGTTTGTACACCACGAGAAGGGACAGGTCCAGCAGGGCTGAGACACTGCCTGCACACGACAGCGCTATTTGTTTGCAGCATCCCCCCTCCCCACAGCGCGACTGAACTAGTGATCCTAAAAAACCAGCATAAAGAAGAAGTTAAACAGAGGGAACCGCCTTGAAAGTGACCCCACGATGCCCACAACATCAGAGAAGGGCCAGGTATATTTTTACTATTTTTAAAATCATTCCCTTTCTTTTCTTTTTTTTCTTTTTTATGACTTTTTTTTTAATAGTTAAGTCTTCTATTCCTCCTCTAATTTTTATTTCTATAACCTATTATTAATATTCAAAACAAAAGACTTTTTTTTTTAAGGCAAACACCATATATAGTCTTTGGGTGGTTATTGGTGTTTGTTTTTTTGTTTGTTTGTTTGTTTTTAATAATTCTTGTGGCTTTTTTTTTCTTTTTTCCTTTTTCCTTCTGCTTCTTTTCTTTAATATTGTACTTTTGAAAATCCAACCTCTTCTCTAGATTTTTAATCTTTGCTCTTCGATTTTTGTTGTCAATTTTGTACATTTAAAAACCCAAACTTCACTACCCAAGTTTACCTGAGAGCGAGATTACTGGCTTGACCACTCTCTCCTCCTTTGGACTCTCCTTTTTCTCCACCAGGTGGCCTCTGTCTCTTTTCTCCCCCATCTCTTCTCTATCCAACTCTGTGAATCTCTGTGTGTTCCAGATGGTGGAGAACACCTAAGGAACTGGTTACTGGCAGGATTTGTCTCTCTCCTTCTCATTCCTCTCTCTTATCCTCCTGGCCACCTCTGTCTACTTCCTCCCTCTCCTCTTCCCTGTATAACTCCGTAAATACCTCTGAGCGGTCCAGACTATGGAGCGCACATAAGGAAGTGACTACCGGCTAGCTTGCTCTCTCCTCTTTTGATCTCACCGCATCTCATTCCAGTCACCTCTAACTACCCCCTCCCTCTTCTCTTCTCCTTGTGACTCAGTGAACCTCTCTGGGTGTCCCTCAATGTGGAGAAACTTTTCATCTTTAACCTAGATGTTTTATCATCAGTGCTGTATAGATGGAGAAGTCTAGAGGCTACTATAAAAATAAAACTGAAAACCAGAAGCAGGAGGCTTAAGTTCAAAGCCTGAAAACATCGGAGAACTCCTGAATTCAGGGAACATTAAGCAATAGGAGCTCATCAAATGCCTTCATACCTACACTGAAACCAAGCTCCACCCAAGGGCTAACAAGTTCCAGAACAAGACATACCACACAAATTCTCCAGCAACACAGGAACACACTCCTGAGCTTCAATATACAGGCAGCTCAAAGTTACTCCAAAACCTTTGACATCTCATAACCCATTACTGATCACTCCACTGCACTCCAGAGAGAAGAAACGCAGCTCCACCCACCAGAACTCCAACACAAGCCTCCCTAACCAGGAAACCTAGACAAGCCACTGATACAACCCCACCCACAGTGAGGAAGCTCCATAACAAAGAGAACTCCACAGATTACCAGAATATAAAAAGGCCACCCCAAACGCAGCAATATAAACAAGATGAAGAGACAGAGGGATACTCAGCAGGTAAAGGAACAGGAGGGTTGCCCACCAAACCAAACAAAAGAGGAAGAGGTAGGGAATCTACCTGAGAAAGAATTCTGAATATTGATAGTGAAAATGATCCAAAATCTTGAAATCAAAATGGAATCACAGATAAAGACAAGGTAAAGACACAGATAGAGACAAGGATTGAGAAGATGCAAGAAAGGTTTAACAAGAACCTAGAAGAAATAAAAGAGTCAATATATAATGAATAATACAATAAATGAGATCAGAACCACTCTGGGAGCAACAAATAGCAGAATAACGGAGGCAGAAGATAGGATTAGTGAAATAGAAGATAGAATGGTAGAAATAAATGAATCAGAGAGGAAACAAGAAAAATGAATTAAAAGAAATGAGGACAATCTCAGAAACCTCCAGGACAACATGAAACGCTCCAACATTCGAATTATAGGAGTCCCAGAAGAAGAAGACAAAAAGAAAGACCATGAGAAAATACTTGAGGAGATAATAGTTGAAAACTTCCCTAAAATGGGGAAGGAAATAATCACCCAAGTCCAAGAAACACAGAGAGTTCCAAATAGGATAAACCCAAGGTGAAACACCCCAAGACACATATTAATCAAATTAACAAAGATCAAACACAAAGAACAAATATTAAAAGCAGCAATGGAAAAACAACAAATAACACACAAGGGGATTCCCATAAGGATAACAACTGATCTTTCAATAGAAACTCTTCAGGCCAGGAGGGAATGGCAAGACATACTTAAAGTGATGAAAGAAAATAACCTATAGCCCAGATTACTGTACCCAGCAAGGATCTCATTCAAATACGAAGGAGAAATCAAAAGCTTTACAGACAAGCAAAAGCTGAGAGAATTCAGCACCACCAAACCAGCTCTCCAACAAATTCTAAAGGATATTCTCTAGACAGGAAACACAAAAAGGGTGTACAAACCCGAACCCAAAACAATAAAGTAAATGGTAACAGGATCATACTTATCAATAATTATCTTAAATGTAAATGGGTTGAATGCCCCAACCAAAAGACAAAGACTGGCCAACTGGATACAAAAACAAGACCCCTCTATATGCTGCTTACAAGAGACCCACCTCAAAACAAGGGACACATACAGACTGAAAGTGAAGGGCTGGAAAAAGATATACCATGCAAATAGAGACCAAAAGAAAGCAGGAGTGGCAATACTCATTTCCGATAAAATAGACTTTAAACAAAGGCTGTGAAAAGAGACAAAGAAGGCCACTACATAATGATCAAAGGATCAATCCAAGAAGAAGATATAACAATTATAAATATATATGCACCTAATATAGGAGCACCGCAATATGTAAGACAAATGCTAACAAGTATGAAAGGGGAAATCAACAATAACACAATAATAGTGGGAGACTTTAATACCCCACTCACACCTATGGACAGATCAACTAAGCAGAAAATCAACAAAGAAACACAAACTTTAAATGATACATTAGACCAGTTAGACCTAATTGATATCTATAGGACATTTCACCCCAAAACAATGAATTTCACCTTTTTCTCAAGTGCTCATGGAACCTTCTCCAGGATAGATCACATCCTGGGCCATAAATCTAAACTTGATAAATTCAAAAAAATTGAAATCATTCCAAGCATCTTTTCTGACCATAATGCATTAAGATTAGATCTCAATTACAGGAGAAAAACTATTAAAAATTCCAACATATGGAGGTTGAACAACACACTTCTGAATAACCAACAAGTCACAGAAGAAATCAGAAAAGAAATCAAAATATGCATAGAAACGAATGAAAATGAAAACACAACAACCCAAAACCTGTGGGACACTATAAAAGCAGTGCTAGGAGGAAAGTTCATAGTAATACAGGCATACCTCAAGAAACAAGAAAAAAGTCAAATAAATAACCTAACTCTACAACTAAAGCAATAGAAAAGGAAGAATTGGAGAACCCCAGAGTTAGTAGAAGGAAAGAAATCTTAAAAATTAGGGCAGAAATAAATGCAAAAGAAACAAAAGAGACCATAGCAAAAATCAACAAAGCCAAAAGCTGGTTCTTTGAAAGGATAAATAAAATTGACAAACCATTAGCCAGACTCATCAAGAAGCAAAGAGAGAAAAATCAAATCAATAAAATTAGAAATGAAAATGGAGAGATCACAACAGACAACACAGAAATACAAAGGATCATAAGAGACTACTATCAGCAGTTGTATGCCAATAAAATGCACAACGTGGAAGAAATGGACAAATTCTTAGAAAAGTACAATTTTCCAAAACTAAACCAGGAAGAAATAGAAAATCTTAACAGACCCATCACAAGCACGGAAATTGAAACTGTAATCAGAAATCTTCCAGCAAACAAAAGCCCAGGTCCAGACGGCTTCACAGCTGAATTCTACCAAAAATTTCGAGAAGAGCTAACACCTATCCTCCTCAAACTCTTCCAGAAAATTGCAGAGGAAGGTAAACTTCCAAACTCATTCTATGTGGCCACCATCACCCTAATACCAAAACCTGACAAAGATGTCACAGAAAAAGAAAACTACAGGCCAATATCACTGATGAACATAGATGCAAAAATCCTCAACAAAATTCTAGCAATCAGAATCCAACAACACATTAAAAAGATCATACACCATGACCAAGTGGGCTTTATCCCAGGGATGCAAGGATTCTTCAATATCCGCAAATCAATCAATGTAATTCACCACATTAACAAATTGAAAAATAAAAACCATATGATTATCTCAATAGATGCAGAGAAGGCCTTTGACAAAATTCAACATCCATTTATGATAAAAACTCTCCAGAAAGCAGGAATAGAAGGAACATACCTCAACATAATAAAAGCTATCTATGACAAACCCACAGCAAACATTATCCTCAATGGTGAAAAATTGAAAGCATTTCCCCTAAAGTCAGGAACAAGACAAGGGTGCCCACTTTCACCGCTACTATTCAACATAGTTCTGAAAGTTTTGGCCACAGCAATCAGAGCAGAAAAAGAAATAAAAGGAATCCAGACTGGAAAAGAAGAAGTAAAACTTTCACTGTTTGCAGATGACATGATCCTCTACATAGAAAACCCTAAAGACTCCACCAGAAAATTACTAGAGCTAATCAATGAATATAGTAAAGTTGCAGGATATAAAATCAACACACAGAAATCCCTTGCATTCCTATACACTAATAATGAGAAAGTAGAAAAAGAAATTAAGGAAACAATTCCATTCACCATTGCAACGGAAAGAATAAAATACTTGGGAATATATCTACCTAAAGAAACTAAAGACCTATACATAGAAAACTATAAAACACTGATGAAAGAAATCAAAGAGGACACTAATAGATGGAGAAATATACCATGTTCATGGATCGGAAGAATCAATATAGTGAAAATGAGTATACTACCCAAAGCAATTTACAAATTCAATGCAATCCCTATTAAGCTACCAGCCATATTTTTCACAGAACTAGAAAAAATAATTTCAAGATTTGTATGGAAATACAAAAAACCTAGAATAGCCAAAGCAATCTTGAGAAAGAAGAATGGAACTGGAGGAATCAACCTGCCTGACTTCAGGCTCTACTACAAAGCCACAGGCATCAAGAAAGTATGGTGCTGGCACAAAGACAGAAATATAGATCAATGGAACAAAATAGAAAGCCCAGAGATAAATCCACACACATACGGACACCTTATCTTTAACAAAGGAGGCAAGAATATACAATGGAGTAAAGACAATCTCTTTAACAAGTGGTGCTGGGAAAACTGGTCAACCACTTGTAAAAGAATGAAACTAGATCACTTTCTAACACCACACACAAAAATAAACTCCAAATGGATTAAAGATCTAAATGTAAGACCAGAAACTATAAAACTCCTAGAGGAGAATATAGGCAAAACACTCTCTGACATAAATCACAGCAGGATCCTCTATGATCCACCTCCCAGAATCCTGGAAATAAAAGCAAAAATAAAGAAATGGGATCTAATTAAAATTAAAAGCTTCTGCACAACAAAGGAAAATATAAGCAAGGTGAAAAGACAGCCTTCTGAATGGGAGAAAATAATAGCAAATGAAGCAACTGACAAACAGCTAATCTCAAAAATATACAAGCAACTTATGCAGCTCAATTCCAGAAAAATAAACGACCCAATCAAAAAACGGGCAAAGAACTAAATAGACATTTCTCCAAGGAAGACATACGGATGGCTAACAAACACATGAAAAGATGCTCAACATCACTCATTATTAGAGAAATGCAAATCAAAACCACAATGAGGTACCACTTCACACCAGTCAGAATGGTGATCCAAAAATCTGCAAGCAATAAATGCTGGAGAGGGTGTGGAGAAAAGGGAACCCTCCTACACTGTTGGTGGGAATGCAAACTAGTACAGCCACTTTGGAGAACAGTGTGGAGATTCCTTAAAAAATTGCAAATAGAACTACCTTATGACCCAGCAATCCCACTGCTGGGCATACACACCGAGGAAACCAGAATGGAAAGAGACACATGTACCCCAATGTTCATCGCAGCACTGTTTATAATAGCCAGGACATGGAAACAACCTAGATGTCCATCAGCAGATGAATGGATAAGAAAGCTGTGGTACATATACACAATGGAGTATTACTCAGCTGTTAAAAAGAATACATTTGAATCAGTTCTGATGAGATGGATGAAACTGGAGCCGATTATACAGAGTGAAGTAAGCCAGAAAGAAGAACACCAATACAGTATACTAACACATATATATGGAATTTAGAAAGATGGCAATGACGACCCTGTATGCAAGACAGCAAAAAAGACACAGATGTGTATAACGGACTTTTGGACTCAGAGGGAGAGGGAGAGGGTGGGATGATTTGGGAGAATGGCATTGTAACATGTATACTATCATGTAAGAATTGAATTGCCAGTCTATGTCCGATGCAGGATACAGCATGCTTGGGGCTGGTGCACGGTGATGACCCAGAGAGATGTTATGGGGAGGGAGGTGGGAGGGGGGTTCATGTTTGGGAACGCATGTACACCCGTGGTGGATTCATGTCAATGTATGGCAAAACCAATACAGTATTGTAAAGTAAAAAAAAGTAAAAAAAAAAAAAAGAATACTGGAGTGGGTTGCCATTTCCTTCTCCAATGCATGAAAGTGAAAATTCAAAGTGAAGTTGCTCAGTCGTGTCCGACTCTTCGTGACCCCGTGGACTGCAGCCCACGAGGCTCCTCCGTCCATGGGATTTTCCAGGCAAGAGTACTGGAGTGGGCTGCCATTGCCTTCTCCAAGAGCAAAACTAAGATTGTTTCTAAGGAAAAAGAAATCCCACCTGTGAAACTGTAGTGCCTATTCCTGCCCAAAAGTTTCTGGCCTGTTAGCCTGCTGCCTGCCTTACAGAGTCTGAACCTGTTAGCTTCCACAATTATGCCAGTCAATTCCTTTATATTACATAATAAAATAATTAGACTAAATATTATGATAAGTATATGATGATAATCAATATTATAAGAAATTTATAATATAATCTACTGGTTGTTCTCTGATACAACCCTGCCTTATACAGTGAGGGCGAAAGAAGACATTTGGAAATTTGATACTCAGCACAAACTTTATCATCAGCTCTTCACTCAAACTGAGGCTTCCCTGATGGCTCAGTGGTAAAGAATCTACCTGTCAACACAGGAGATGCAGGTTTGATCCCGGGGTAAGGAAGATACTCTGGAGGACAAAATGGCAACCCACTCCAGTGTTCTTGCCTGGAGAATTCCATGGACAGAGGAGCCTGGCGGGCTACAGTTCATGGTGTCGCAAAGTTGGACACACACACACACACACATTCACTCCAATTAGGCCAGTCTCCTGTTTATCTCTTCATAGTGATTCTCCTTTCCCTGCTCTGCTCACATTGCTTTTCCTTCTGACTTGCCGCCACTCTTGTCTCCCACTTTCATAAACTCCTTTCCTTTCCTTACACTCTAGCTCTGTCAGAAGCCCTCGATAAAGTCACCTCCTTTTACTTTAGCTCCATTTGCTCTTTTCTCTCTCTTAATTCCCTCAGCAGATGTTAGTTGTGCCATTCACTGTGATTCTTAACCTTACTCTCTCAACACTGTTTTGTATGTTGTCTTCACTGTTAGTTAGGTATAAATCTGTAAGAACAAATTTGATTGTGCAAGAAATGTTATGCTTCTTTATTGTGTTTAAATTAAATTAAATTCACCTGAGACTTAAGTGATTCCAGCCTTAATTCTGCTTATGTAGAAGGCAATCCAATCCCAGTTATTACCAGGCTTCCCTCCCTTTCTCCCTAGGAATTCACCAGAGTCTGGAAGATTTATGTTGAGCCAGAAAATGGGGGAAGATGGACTTTGACATCTTCACTGTTCCGGGATGTATGGTCCCCACAAGCCAGACAACAGCTCTCTTATGGACTGAGTAGCAGTGGCAGGGGGATTCAGTCTTCTTGGGGTCACCATGCATCTATCTGATGTTTGGCTAGCTCTTGGGGTCCTTCAAGGAAACAAGGCTGGTATCCTCACTACTGAAACCCTGACTTTGACTCTTTTCCAGTGTGGGAAATGTTTTGTTTTGCAACAATTCCACCTACGCACAACCCCTCCTTCCCTCTCTCTCTTTCCTCCTTTCCCTCTCTCCCCAGATGCCCCTACCTCTTGAATCCCCTGGCAAAATCCCTTTGGGAGCAAGAAACCTGGAGGGCAAATCGCTGGGCACAACTATTGGGATACCATTGATGTTGCATTCTAAGGAGCTGTGTCCAGGCGGCTTCAATGACAATGCAAGCAGTGCCTCCTGGAGTTGTCTAAGAGAGAATTTCTGTCAACTTCTTTCTGCCTAGAAACACAAACTCCCTAGAAGCCTGTTTGGAATGGAGGGGAGGGAAAATATAAGAACATAAACCAAATTAACAGCTCAATAAATTATCCTGTCACACACTTGTTTTTCTGTTTGTCCCCTGTATTTTCACTTGGTGTTTAAAAATATGTGTGGGCTGATATGTGTTCCAATCAGATTATGAACTTCCTGAAGATTAGAACAATACTGTATTTACCGATTATTTTAAAATCTTTCTCAGTGTAATAATTAGTATATGAGGAGGACATAAGTGTGTCTTGAACCGCAGAACGATAAGCCTGTGGATTACTGACTAGGCTCCACCAGTTCAAACTGCACCAGGGCTGACCTCCTTGTTGAAGGACTGGCTCCAGTGTCTTTTCACTGTCACTTTTAGGGTTAGGTAAATATACTTTTACTTTACCGGCTTCTGTTCACAGCTGCTGCTAGCCTGAATTTCCAAGATATCACATTTCTACTTGGGACCTTTCTGGCCCCAAGTTAAAAAAGTAAACATTTCTTTTAAAATTCAGACAGATGATATTAACTTGAACCTTCTTTCACATCAAGAGAATTCAGGTCACAACATAAACATGTCTGTCTATGGTAACAATAATGGAGAATTTCTAAATGAAATCAAAGCAGTACCTGGTATGCATTTTCATAATACCTTTCACTTGAAGAGCCAAGTACATTAGAAGAACTTTATCTCAATAATCCTTAGAGATAAGTAAAGGGACCTGACAGAATGACTTGTATAGATAGGGTAACATAACTAGGTTGTTAACACCCTGTTGCCTTGCCTAATATTTAAATAGCCACCCATGGACTGTACCCACCAAGATCCTCTATGAGATTTTCCAAGTAAGAATATTGGAATGGGTTCCCATTCCCTACTCCATAACTTCCCAACCCAGGGATCGAACCCAGTCTCCAGAGTTGCAGGCAGATTCTTTATCATCTGAGCCACCAGGTAAGGGCATGAATAGTTAGGCTACTTTGCCTTAACAAACCATTGTTTTAATGACATAATGGAATATTTGTGCTCTGACAGGAGAACTCACATTTTCACATCACACTAACATTAGTAAGCACAGTATGGAGAAAGTTTAACCAAATTTGCCAATATGCACTTGGTTTTGAACTTTCCAACCTATCTCTTTTGTAATCTTGCTTCCTCTTTGTTGTCTGTCTCCCCATTGCCCTCACCTCCCTTGCTCTAAAGCTAGTAAAAGACTGAAAACTCAATTACATTACAGCATTGGAACTAATAGATCAGCTCCCCTAGGACTCCATGCATTTTGAAAGACAACAGCTTAGCCCAAAGAAAGTGGTTACACCACTTTCAGATATGGTGAAAGATTTTTTTTGGAGGTGGAAAGCCTTCCATTCCTGTTCCCTTAAATAACAACATGTAGATGATTACATATTCTACTTTCAGCTCCAGAGGGAAAAGTTTGCAACTAAAGAAGGCAGAGAAAGTAATGGTAAAGGAAAAGAGGATGAAGGAAGACTTAGTTTTCAAGGAGAGAAGGAAAAGAGAGTAGAACCTTATCTTTTCCACATCTGTAAATCACCGTAACTTGTGGAAATTAAATGTACACTTTAAGCACTTATTCAGTATTAACCAATGATGAAGCCCATTTGGGCCTCATCTTTTGTCAGAACAACTGTAACTAATAACACAGAATAACATTTTGTAAAATGGGCTGTGTCTCCGACCCCTCCATTTCCTCCCCTATACACTCTTAAGGATCTGAGCACAAAGCTAACACTGCATTATTCGCTCATCCCATGTGTCTTCATGGCTTCACACCAGTGTTTGCTCTGCTCCTTGGTCTGAAAACATCTTCCCTTATGGCTCTGCCTGTTGAACATCATTCATCATCATCATTCACCCGATGAGACCCCATTCAAATGCTAGCCAAGAGGTCTTCTCCAAAAGTTCTTTTTGCCTTGAGTAGGACCAATCCCTTCCTCCACTATACTCATCATTTTGTGTAACTAATATGTAGTAATAGGTCTCTCTGCTCCCCAGGATGCAAACTATTTTAAGTTGGGACCAGGTCTTATCTATTTATTTATTTATATTTTCAGTGTCTGATGTTCTTATGTACTGGGTATAATAAATGTATGTACAGTTATCATATAAGATAGTTTCATAAATGACACACAATTTAGACAGAAGAGAGCAAGATGGTATGATGTACTAGGCTAAGAAAATTAAGGTTAGGTCACTACTGAATTCAACAAATATTTACTTAACACCTAGGAGTAAGGAATTGTGTCCCAGGATTACTAGGATAAATAGAACATGAGGCTTTGAGGTGCTCACAGTCCACCTTATAGGTTATCTTTCTCTGTGCATAGCAGTACCCTGGTTTAGGTATCACCTTAACATGTTTCTCACAACCTGTGAGGTGAGGTAGGTCATGATTTTCATTTTTACCAGGATGGAAATAGAGGGTTTGAATTTTTAGGTTTTCTGACTCCCAGACTGGAGTCTTTCTTTCCCACTACATCAGTGTTTCTCAAAATTTTCCACAGGAGTACACGTACGTTCACAGGGAGAACAGACTTATAATCTTCAGGGTTGAGAAACAGAAGCTCAAAATCTAGTATGTTCTATTGAAAATTCATGATTACTATAACGTTTCCCATTACTTCTCAGTGAGTCAAACTGAAGGTCTGAGGAAATGAACCACATTGATTCTGGGTCCCTGAGGGGCCTTAGTACAGTTTCATAACAAGAGGAGGGCAAACAAATTTCAGAAACACCATGGCCACACTGCTGCCTTCACGCAAGGTGTCTGGGTTTCGCTTGAGCCCTCACCCAGGATTCTGAGTAACTTCATCAGATTTCTTTCAGGTTTCTTCTAGTATAACTGACTATATTCACTGCCCCGTCCGAAAACGGTAACAAAACTGCACGCACTACCCCCAGATTTTAAGTAAGTAGTGGGGGCTGACCATTTACAGCCTTCCAGCAAGGATGTCCATTCTAGCAATAAGATCTCTTCAATCTGATACTATTTGCCAATCCATTCTTCTCGTTGCTTGTTGAACCTAAAAGTTGGAGATCTCGCTTCCAACCGCCTGTGGGTCTTTGAAGGCCCCATAGGTTCAACGACGTCCTTTCGTCAGCACCGCCGCTAGAGGGCAGCCCAGGATTGCAGCTCTGCTGTGCCCTCTAGTGGCTGGTGGGCTGACATGCTCTTTTATGGAACCTATAAAACCCTCAAAAGTTGCACTCGGGAAGTCAGCCTGTGTGACACCCGGCAGCGAAGTTGTAAAAAAGCGTCCTGGTTCTCAGCTTCCTTTTCTTAAAGACTTTGGCAGACTCAGATAATTTCCCGTCTTGGATGAATCTCTCGCTCTCTAGGGTCTCCCCCTCCCCGGGTGTGGCAACGTGGAGCCATCACTCTCTCTTGGCAAGGTAAAAAATTAGAACCTGGGGGACTTCGCGACTTTGCCCAAAGTCTTTACTTCCTCCATCTTCTGCATGGATATAGAGCTTATATAGGCATCCAAAATCTTTCGATATAACCTCTTTTTCGGCATGAGACTTCAGGATTCAAATCCTGGCTCCCTCATTTACTCTTTGGGTCACTTTAAGACAGTTAACCTCACTAAGCTTCTGGTTCATCTGTAAAATTGAGAGAATAGTGCCTACGTTATACAGTTTGCAGATGGTAATGTATAGAAAGTGCTAGGTCTTTCACAGTGAAAGTGTGCATTCGTTATTAGCATTAGCTAGTTTTCTCAAAGCTTCTAAGTGCACACCACGTCTTTCAATTTGGTACAAAAAAAAAAAAAAGCCTGTCTTTACATAGGACCCAAGGGTACATGTGCAAAAATGAATTAATAAACAACTTAATTTTCTAAAAGTAGCTAAGCTAACAGTGACCTTAGCTTATGGAAAGAGGGGCTCGTTATGTGATAGAATCAGTGCCATGGGCTTCAGAGTGCAAAGGAACCCAACAGGCCTAGAATCCTCATGAAAGAGCTATTTTGCACACAGGTGCCCTTCCTCTTTCCTAGTCCCTGTGCTCCCACCACGTGTAAGAATTCAGCGAATCTGGGAGTGGATTCTGTGAGTTAGGCCTGGGGGCACGATGGTGCAAAAGCAAAATGGTTCCAGGCCAAGGCAGGGAACTGAGAACTCCAAAGGCCAAGAAACCCAAGCCAATCAGATTCCCCACACCCAGGAGTCTAAAAGGTGGCAGAGACTCGCTGCCCAAAGTCCAAGCACGGCAGGAAAGTGGCCAGAGAATCTGACAGGTAGAAACACGATAGAAACTGTCAGAAAAGTTAAAGCTGAAGAGCTCATAACCCCCACAGGCCCAGAGAAAGGTCAGTATGAGCTGAGCAGCTGTTCCATCTGGTGCCAGAGACCTTGGCTGTAGTCTACACCAGGCAGTTTAGGCCTCCCTGATCAGCCCCACCTAGAAAAGCCAATTCTTCTGCTCTTAAAGGGGACCTGCCTGTTTCTGGCAGGGAGTCTTACTCTCAGTGGGCAAAGCTAGCTCTTAAGGATGAGTAGCGGGGGAGGGGGCAGAGAGGACGTTTAGGGGTTCAACTGGATCCAAAAGGAAGGCGCTTGTGAATGGAGCCTGAGCCA
This sequence comes from Ovis aries, assembly GCF_016772045.2. Taxonomy (NCBI): domain Eukaryota; kingdom Metazoa; phylum Chordata; class Mammalia; order Artiodactyla; family Bovidae; genus Ovis; species Ovis aries. The sequence continues at coordinate 52,351,501 of NC_056060.1, forward strand.
CCATGTTGTGAGAACTACACGCGTTTCTTTCCGAGGCAGGCAGGGGCCTTGGCTGCCAGGGACCCTGACAAGCCGCGACTTGAGCTGCGCTTTGGAGACTGGGTTGGCTGGAGAGCGGTATAGAGGAGGAAGGAGGGCGTTCCTGCAAAGGGGGTGGGGTGGGGAGGGAGGTGAGAGGAACAGCAGGAGCAAAGGCACGAAGGAAGAATGAGTCTGCTGCGCGTTGAGAATGGCATGGAGACTTCACTGATTGGAGCCGAGAGTTCTTGCAGGGGGATGGAGGCAGCGATGATTGGATAGCTAAAGTGGGGCCAGATTTGGAGGGCTTTGAATGCCCGACCGAGGAGCACTCAACCCAGCTCCTGCCTCGCGATTTCCGTTCAAGACTGAATTACCTAAAGGGTGGTTAATTCCAACGGGTGTTCTTCTTTGGGGGCTTCTGAAAAGTCAGTTTATCCTCTTACCTCATTCAATTCTGTTCTTTTCACCAAGGAGAAAGTAATCCTCACTTGTCGAGGGGAGAGGGGATAATGTTGACTGATTTCACTTTACTTGCTTGGAGGATGCAAAAAAAAAAATCCCATTTCCACGCCAAATATTAAATTTGGTTTCTCCTCCTCACGCAAGTTCTCTTTCTCTCGCCAGCACCTCCCCCACGTTTTTCCTGCTCTCCACCAGCTCGGCCAGTTGCCTCCTCAGCCCCGGAGGCGCGCGTTCCGGGCCCGGCTGGCCCGCGCTCGCTCTCCGCGCCCGGGCCCCCCCCCCCCAGCCCCACTCCTGCCCGCGCCCGTACCCCGCATACACTGGTCCACGCCCCCCCCCGCCCCCCCGCGGCCGAGCGGTAGGTGTTTTGCCGTCTGCGCCGGGCCGCAGTGCGGCTGCGCGCATTGGGCTGCCTCCGGGGCTGGCAGGGCAGCGGCGGCGGCGGGGCCGGGAGCGAGCGGCGGCGACGGCGGCGGCGGCGGCGGCGTGGGGAGTGGCGTGGAGCCGAGCCTGGGGCTGCAGCCGCAGCGCGGGGCCCCCGGAGTAGAAAGCCCCGCGGGCAAGAAAGGAAAGGCCGGGCCGTCAGGTCCCTGAGCAACCGTTCTCCTTGGATTTGGGGGAGCCTCGCCCCCACCCCACCTCATCTTCAGACGCCCCCTCCTCATCCACCCGCCCCCCTCCAAGCCCTGGCCGCTGACGGGAGGAGGCGGCGGCGGCGGCGGGGGGCTGAGGGGAGCCGCCATGCCTCTCCCGCGGTGAAGCGCCCCGGCCGTAAGGAGCCGCTCGGTCTCCCCGGTGATGTCCCCCAGGCGGCAGGCGAAAGCGACTCACTCGAGCCCTGGGGTAAAGGCCTAGCTTATCCAGCTTCCTTCCTCCTCCTCCTCCTCTTCCCCTCCCCGTTCCTCTCCCCCTTCGTCCACCCCTCCCCGTCTCTTCCCTCACCCTTCCCCGCGCCCCCATCTTCCCTCCCTCCCTCCCACCCCTCCAGCAGCGATGGCAGAGGAACAACAACAGCCGCCACCACAGCAGCCTGATGCCCATCAGCAGCTTCCCCCCAGCGCCCCCAACTCGGGGGCTGCTCTGCCAGCCCTTGTGCCCGGGCTGCCAGGGACAGAGGCCAGCGCGCTGCAACACAGGATCAAGAACTCCATCTGGTAAGAGGATCCTCCATCGCTGGGGTAGAAAAGCCCAGGCACATTTCTGCTGCAAAGAGGGTGGGGGGCGGCGGGCTGGGGAGCGGAGGAGGAGGCTGATACATTCATTGAATGTGGGTCTCCGAAGTCGGGTGCGTATTTATAGTATCTCTGGAGGTGTGGGGACTTTGCATCAGTCCCTGGGCTCCGGAGCCAGAAAATGCTTTTACCCCCTCCTCAATTGCAAGTGCAGTTGAATAAGTCATATGTGTTTTTCACTTATGTGTAAGAGGAATATGGGTCGAAATTAAGTCATGTTGCATGATGATAGTATGAATTTGGGACTGAGAAATGTGAAATGTGTTTACTTCTTTTTGCAGTCATACTGGGAGGAAGCAGTGTATTGTGAATTTTCACCAAACAGACATTGTGCATAAGGCTATTAATATGCAGCGCAAAACCTAATGTGTCTCTTTCTTTCAGTTGGCTTAGCTGCTGTTTCTGAATGTTTTTGCCTTCTTTATTCTGAGATTAAATTTCTCTTCCAGGGACCTTAATCTTTTTGCATTGATTGTGAAGAAAGGGTTTCTGTAGTATGAGACATTTTAAGGTGGTAGTTTACACTGTAAAGTGATTTTCTAATTTTAAAGGATGCTTTAATTTAAAATAAATGTGTTGCCATTTCGTGTCTTTTTTTAGAAACCTTGGATGAAATACCCCTTGCTATTCTTGTACTTTCTTGTATAAGAATTTGCAATATTTCAACATTAGATTAAACTCTGAAAGACTGGTGGCAGTCTTTTAATAATTAAATACACTGAGTTAAGTCTATCCTCTGTTAGAGCCATTGGAAATATTCTTTAAACATGAACTTGCATTATTTTTGTAGGATTCTTCATTAACTGAAATGTTATAAAAAGTGTAGTGCTATTTTTTAAATGGAAAGCATTATTTGGAGTTTGGTCTAAGACTGCTTTTAATAGATGATTAAAAATAGAATTAAATGTGTTTTAAAAAGCTCTGATTTTATGAAATCTTACATGTTCATCATCGAATATGATTACTGAAATACCAAATCTCCTTACTTTTTATATTGTAATTAAAAAATAAATGTATCGTAAGACAACTGGCATTGTAGTACAGTATTTACACACTTAAAAACAGTGACGATTTTTAAATGCACAATTAAAGTTTGTTATATAGTAATTTTCATTAATTTCTTGGCACACATCCATATTGTCATGATGCTAATATGAAGTAGGTCAGTGCAGGCTTTAATAGTTTGATACTGCACAGTATTTGGCAGCTGAGTATCTTGCTTTCAGTTTTCATTTTTAAATGAAGTTTAAATATTTTTAAAAGAATTTTTTAGGGTTGACAATAGTCATGTTGTTGCAATTTGAATAGGTCAGATAAATAAGATTGTATGTGGGTGAGAGAGAGAGAGAAGGGTTTATTCTTTGATGGATGCCCTCACCCCCTTTTTAGGGCTATAATTTAAAGGAAGAGATACTCAATATCCTGATTATCATCAGGGTTTTCAGAAACCAGGTTTCTTCCCCCTAACTTAATGTTACCAGCGTCTCTGAAGTCTGAATTGAGCACTTTGGTTTTTACATTCAGGTAAGGGACATTCAAGTTAAAGGACTAAAATATTTTAAGAAAGGCAAATTTTGAAAGTTGAATTAATAATTATGTTTTGATTTATTGTGAGAACAATAGGGGAAAGGATCGTTCACCTTATATTTTTAAAGTATGAGTAAGTTGTATAGGCAGCAGGCTGAAGTATTTGAATAATAATGTAGTGGAGTGCTCATTTGGTAAATCATGTGATTTAATTATTCTTTAATTGATCATTTATATTTACACATCTATTACAACTTAACTGTGCTGATTTTAATGTGAGGAAAACTCCTAAAGTACAGTGTACTTCAGTTTTTGGTACTTTGAAAAAACAGAATGACAACAAACACCTTAATCCCCAAATGTACAATTTTATAACTTCATTTTAAAATTGTACTGGCACACTAGCATTTAATTTTCAGCTTTAGAAATCCTGTTTGCACAATTATTTATTTATATTTAAAACTTTAAACATTCGTGGATCATAAACAGTGTTAGTGGCTATATTTATGTATGGCCTCATAGCCCCTCCTCCACAACACTGGATGTATGTTATTCATTAAGTGACTATATAAAATAAAGATATTACAAAGTGAACGCTCTTTTACTCCCATCTCCTCCTAAGAAATAGTATGTGTGTGTGTATATGTATAAAATTAAAATGACTTAATAGATAAGATTGCAGTTATTTAGATATCTCATTTCACATTTATTGAAGCAACAGTATCTTTTTACCTATTATTTTGTCACTTGATAATGTTCTGAAAGATTATCATGGACTATGTCCTATATCAACCTTTGGTATCATTACTAATGAGACTTTAAAATTTCATTATACAGAAGTGTGGTACTTAATAATTATCAAGTGAGCTTTGCATTTAGGTTGATCATAGTTTCTAAATTATTGGACTTCATGTCACAAACAAGTCTGAACTTGTCCTCATATTTTACAGATACATCGTATGTAATGTAGGCCTTTAGCTAGACAGTGAATTATTTATTATCTGTTCATAATTAATCTATTCTGTTCATTAAAGTAAAATACTATTAGATGAAAGTATGTCCATGGTTATTTCAAGCATTAAATGAGTGTTTGGAAAAATATTAAGTATTCAGAGTTGAAATCATGATGTTAATGATTTAACATCAGGAGCCCTATTTCTTAAGATTTGGAAATACATGTTTTTCGAGATAGTTCTACAAAATAAAGTTACTAACTTGTTAGTGTTGTAATATTTGTATAATATACTTATGGGTACCTTCCACTTAAGTCCAAGGTAATGAACATGCACCTTTCTTGATCTCATTCCCACTCCATAGAGATCCAAGTCACTTCCCTTACACAGCTCACTTGAGAGTAATTTTCAGAGGTATGTTTTAATACTGAATAGGCTATACAATTGTTTTTATATTTTGTAAATAATAGAAAATAATTCTGTTATAAACTTTTCATTAAAAAAAATAAGCTAGTGACATGCATTTTTTTTTCCTAAATAAAGACTCATACTGGCAACCTAAAACAAAGCCACAATCTAACCTCACTGTACACTTTAACTTACATTGCACTCCTCTTAGATAAGTTACCGAAGTAAGTTTTTCCTTCCTCTTATCTATGAGTGTCTTCATAGTTTTGTTTTTTGTGTGTATTTTAGACCAAAAAACCCTGTGATTTTCTTTCCCTTTAAAAAGTAGTTTTTCTTGAAACCCTGGTAGAATAAAATTACTGTGGAAAAATTGCATTTGAAATCTCTCCTGCCTGTTTGTGATTAGTTATGTTTAAGAATAATCATACCTGCATGGTTGGGAGTGATTAACATATTTGAAATTAGATGGTATCATAGATGACAAACCTTTCCCTATAAATTCAAAAGAAAGCCTGATGTTCCATTGTAGAAAATGTTCTAATACTTTATTTACCCAACAAATTCAGGAATTCTTAAAAGTATTACTTATTATCCATTATTATTTTTATTTATATACTTCTGTTTGCAAGTAAGACCTATAAACCAAAAGCAATCCTATATGATGTGTTATTCTACTCACTTTATGGAAGGAGATAAATTGAGTGACAGGGAAGCTGTAGGATTCCTCTGATTTCGTTATCAGATGCTAGAAGTGGTCCTGTGGCTATAGTTCCTTGTCTTTCTTTAATCGTGTAAATCATACAGAGGTCTGAATCTGGTACATTTTAGATTTAGAATTGAAACCCAAATTGAGCAGCTTATTTCTTAGTTGCAGTAAGCAAAGTATGGCAATCCATAAGTTTTTTAGCAAAGTGTGGCGATCCATAAGTTTTCTTCTTAGTGCCATATTTGTCCTATTTTCTGTCCCTGTGAAAGAACTCAGTAGTTCAGTTTTGTCCTTGGTTCTGGTTTAGGCAATTTTTAGCTGTCTAAGAAATAGTTATTGTTTCTTCAACTGCAGTGGAAAACATTTACTATAAAGCTCATGACTTTAGAATTTACTTTAACCATAAGCCTAGGATTTTCATTTTGCTTTAAAATTAGAGACTGACTAGCAGTAAATCATCTGGCTTTTAAATATTTTGAGTAGTTGTTTGACATGCTACCTGCCCTGAGTTCAGTCTGTCTTCCATACCCACACCAAAAACTTAGAGTTCTTTTGGCTTGTCTGTAATGAGGCCAGCTGTAATGGTGCATCCTAGCACTGTTTCTGGTTCCAGAAAGAAGGCAGCTCTCCTCTATAATCTAAAACCGATGAAAACGTCTTCCTCTGTTATTCAGAAAGCAAGTTAAGCATTTTCAAGCCCCTCAACTTTACAGCCTTATTTAACTTAGGTAATGGATATATGTGTGTATAAATAATTGACCAATTTGCTCTCCCCAGTGAGAGGTGTCTTGAATGATGTAATGTGCAGAACTGATTTGGTTTCTGTCTCACTATTAGTTTTTGGTATTATTGAGGGAAATGAACTTCACAGTGGTAGGAAAGACAGAAGTATAGCTTATTTTTGTTAAAGATGTTTTGAAGAAAAGCTTAAGTTAAATCACTTTATATTAGAAAAATGTTACACACTAAAATTACACAAATGAAAATAATTAAAATGAGGCTTGTCATTCACTTAAATTTGAACAAGAACAGTGTGTTAAGTGCTCACCTGAGTACCTGCTGTATATAAAGTAGTATGCTAGAGACTGGCATTTGAGGAATGCCCATTCACTTGTAATATTAACCTTGTAATGTTAACCTAAGCAATAATGTGTACCAAAACCTCTCTTTTATTCAGTTCAGGGCCAGGGAATGAGGTGACAAGTGCTAAAGCATGGGAAAAGTAGACCCCTTAGTTTCCTTGTGGATAAAACGCAAAATTTATACCAGATGACCTTGCAAGTTCCTTTAGCTTAAATTTCCATAACTCTGTTACAAAATTAATATTGACAGCAATAGAAAGTATACCATAAGTACAGAGAAAGACTAACATTTAACTAATCAGCAGTCAGCAGAACATTTTCACTGGACAAATTACTAGGTCTTGCTGGTGTTTCCTTGGGTGCTAGCCCATGAGGACTACCTGAAGGTGTAATTCACTTGTTACCTTGTGCAAGACTTCTCTTACGTGAGATTCAGTCTGCAGATATTTATTAAGCATATATTACATTTAAGGTATTCTAAGAGCTGTTGTTAATTATGCAGAAATATGTAAGACTATGTAGTACTCCCTGTTGTTGGGAAGTTTACTAGTTGTTGGTTAAGAGATTGCACTAGGAGGTTGTTTGTGTGATTGTTTTATTTATAAAAAGGTGCTCAATACTTACAAGCACCTTATAGGAACTTTTTTCCTGTAGTAATATTTTAAGGCAGTGGTGAGTGTTAATAAGCTGTGTATTCTCTTCAGAATAGTTGAGTGTTGAGTTGAGCGTCACAGCTTTATTCATCAAGGGTGGACATTTTAATTCATAGTTGTGACTGAGTGTTCTTTATAATTACTATAAAGTACAAGATAATAAGATACTCTGACCAAACTAGACCACTTTGTCCGGTGCCTCCTTTTGGTCTTTTTACTTGCTTTCTCATCTGCTTCCTTGAGAGTTCTAAGAGTTCAGGTTAAAGATGAGCAGCACGGACCAATAGGAGGAAGACTCTTCCAGTCCTGGGCAGAATATTAAACAAGGAACAATAAGCCTAATGCACTTGATTGCTGACTCTGAGATTAAGATAGTTAACACTTAACCTTATCCTACATGAATACAAACTTTAAAACATGATTTAATTCCTCTTTCTTGACACATTTACTTTTTTCTGTTTCGTGGACTATATACTTCCTATTTGTAAGAGGAAATAGAAAACAATGAGGTTTGCCTAATTATGCACCTCTATCAGACATCTATTACAGGAGCTCCTATATATATTAGAAGAATGTGTGGGAGGTAAGCTTTTATATCTTAGAACAAACAAAAAACATCCAGATATATTCCTTGCTATTTGCACACTATTTGGTTTCTTGATTCAGAGAGTGAGAGGTCAGAGTGACAGATTCCAATCTGTTATGTTTTGGAATTTGGGGAAGCAAAAGTCCATATGCTGTGAAATACCATCTCCTCCAAATAGCTTTATCTTGAAAAAAAATTACCTGTACCCATTCCTGGTCTGGATTTGAATAGGAAGGGTTCAGATAGCAAAAGATACATTTACACTCTTTGTGACACAAGATTCAAATTGACTGGAACTTGCAAATGCTACAAGTCTGATTGATGAGTGATGCTTACCAAAGGCATGGGAATAGGAAGTGATGGTACATATGCCTATAGTTACCACCCCTTTTCTTTCTGAAATCTGTGATTTTTAGAATTTGAGCTCGATTATAGATAAAGCATCAGAACTATTGGTTATCTTGGAGGATGGTCCCTAGAGCTTTATAGGATGGTTGCCAGCTTTGATGTCTGATTTTAAGATACAAGCTAAGCATGGAGAACACTTGGGTTTGTGTTTTTCTATCTTTTCTTGTCGTTTTATTTTTCTATGACTTGCCTAGTTTGATCATCTTTTACTGCCAGGTGACTTCAAGATGGGAACAGGGAATTACCATATTAAGTGGCTCCTTCAGTTTGTATTATCCATAACCCTTATCTTTGCTTTTATTGTCTTGTTTCTCTGTTTAGGTCTGTGCAGGTTTTTTTTACCTGCTACCTTAAAAACCCATTTCGTTTTTCTGATGACGCATTTTAACTTTAAGATCCAACTCATGTGCCACTGCTTCCATGAAACTTCTCCCCGCTCCTGAGGAACAATGATCTAAGGTGTATAAACTAATTTTTTTCATTAATTTAGACTGGCCTTACCTGAGATAAATCCATTTTAGTGACATTTTAACTTAATTTAAATGAAATATTCTCATTTTCCAATATGTAAAGTTTATAGGAATTCAAAGACTGGATATACCTGAAACAGAGCAACCACTGCATAATAAGTAGTTTACAATGTGACAGTAAAATACTATTTGTATATGGAATAGCCAAGAACTTGCTGTTATTTTGCAATATACATAATATTTTAAAAATTAATTGGATAAGAATATCACTTCAGTGATATCTTGCTTGCAACAAAGCTGGTGCTTCTGGGAGGTTGGGAAATGTATTAGAACAAGGTGCTTCAGTTAAACGTAAGTGAATACTTCCTTACTTTGATTGCATTCATTAGATTTATTAATTTGCATTTGTGTAAAAGCAGTCTGTGATCAAAAAATTAACTGTCAGATTATTAAATGCATGATCCCTTTTTCTAAAGCAGAAGATATTAGCAAGCATTGTTTGGGCAAATTCTGTACACACGAGTTTCAAAAAAGTGAGAAAATCAGTGCCTTTCCTATGTCTGCATAATCAATTCAATGCCCATTTATTTTAGTGTCTAGTACATACTGGCATAAGTAAGTAAGTGTTAGTCACTCAGTCGTGTTCGAATCTTTGCGACCCCAGGCTGTTCTGTCCATGGATTCTCCAGGCAAGAATACTAGAGTAGGTTGCCATACCTTTCTCAAGGGGATCTTCCCGACCTAGGGATTGAACCTGGATCTGTTGTATGGCAGGCAGATTCTTTACTGTCTAAGTCACCAGGGAAGCCCACATACAGGCCTAGGAAGATTAAAAAGATTAAAAAGCAGTAAGACACTAGCTCTGCCTCATATTCACCCTCTGTGTGTAGTCGTATGCAACAGAATTGAATTTAATAAAGGTTAGATTTTGTGAATGCAGTGATGATGTAATCGATGGTATAAACAAATACAGAATTTAGATGAATGCGAGATTCAGTGAGGACATAATAGTATTATTGGCAAAATGCAGGATCATGGCCTTAACAAAATCAAAGGATTGGCTTCTGATCCAAATACATTTAACAGTTTGCTTACTCAGTTCAGTTCAGTCGCTCAGTCATGTCCGACTCTTTGCGACCCAATGAACTGCAGCACACCAGGCCTCCCTGTCCATCACCAACTCCCAGAGTCCACCCAAACCCATGTCCGTCGACTCAGTGATGCCATCCAACCATCTCATCCTCTGTCGTCCCCGTCTCCTCCTACCCTCAATCTTTCCCAGCATCAAGGTCTTTTCAAATGAGTCAGCTCTTCGCATCAGGTGGCCGAAGTATTGGAGTTTCAGCTTCAACATCAGTCCTTCCAGTGAACACCCAGGACTGATCTCCTTTAGGATGGACTAGTTGGATCTCCTTGCAGTCCAAGGGACTCTCAAGAGTCTTCACCAACACCAAAGTTCAAAAGCATCCATTCTTCGGTGCTCAGCTTTCTTTATAGTCCAACTCTCACATCCATACATGACCACTGGAAAAACCATAGCCTTGACTAGATGAACCTTTGTTGGCAAACTAATGCCCCTGCTTTTGAATATGCTGTCTAGGTTGGTCATAACTTTCCTTCCAAGGAGTAAGTGTCTTTTAATTTCATGGCTGCAGTCATCATCTGCAGTGATTTTGGAACCCCCCAAAATAAAGTCTGACACTGTTTCCACATCTATTTGCCATGAGGTGATGGGACTGGATGCCATGATCTTAGTTTTCTGAATGTTGAGCTTTAAGCCAACTTTTTCACTTTTCTCTTTCACTTTCATCGAGGCTTTTTAGTTCCTCTTCACTTTCTGCCATAAGGGTGGTACCATCTGCATATCTGAGGTTATTGATATTTCTCCTGGCAATCTTGATTCCAGCTTGTGCTTCCTCCAGCCCAGCGTTTCTCATGATGTACTCTGCATATAAGTTAAATAAGCAGGGTGACAATATACAGCCTTGACATACTCCTTTTCCTATTTGGAACCAGTCTGTTGTTCCATGCCCAGTTCTAACTGTTGCTTCCTGACCTATATACAGGTTTCTCAAGAGGCAGGTCAGGTGGTCTGGTATTCCCATCTCTTTCAGAATTTTCCAGTTTATTGTGTTCCACACAGTCAAAGGCTTTGGCATAGTCAATAAAGCAGAAATAGATGTTTTTTCTGGAACTCTGTTTTTTCGATGATCCAGTGGATGTTGGCAATTTGATCTCTGGTTCCTCTGCCTTTTCAAAAACCAGCCTGAACATCTGGAAGTTCATGGTTCACATACTGTTGAAGCCTGGCTTGGAGAATTTTAAGCATTACTTTCCTAGCGTGTGAGATGAGTGCAATTGTGCAGTAGTTTGAGCATTCTTTGGCATTGCCTTTCTTTGGGATTGGAATGAAAACTGACCTTTTCCAGTCCTGTGGCCACTGCTGAGTTTTCCAAATTTACTGGCAAATTGAGTGCAGCACTTCCACAGCATCATCTTTCAGGACTTGAAACAGCTCAGCTGGAATTCCATCACCTCCACTAGCTTTGTTCGTAGTGATGCTTCCTACGGCCCACTTGACTTCACATTCCAGGATGTCTGGCTGTAGGTGAGTGATCACACCATCATGATTATCTCAGTCATGAAGATCTTTTTCGTACAGTTCTTCTGTGTATTCTTGCCATTTTGCTTACTGGGAGATCTTTATTCCCACTATTAGGAATTAATTGATGATAGTAAGCCTTGCCAGTAATGAAACTAATTAGAGGAGAACAGTTTAGGAGAAAATTTGCTTGATTGAAGAGTGGGGTTTTCACCTGTCGCAATCCTCTCATCTAAATTTTAACGCACAAAGGTAGAAGCAATAATATAAAGTAATAATAAAGAAGAAAACGATGAAGTTGGGTGAAGCTGGGCCAGGGGACCAGAACTGTTCTGATAGCAGTCTTGGCAAGGAACTGTGTATCCTGAATTGACTCAGTGAATGATGCTACTTCATGAAGAGGATTAGGATATTTAATGTGGGGTCCCTCATGTATCTCATTCAGCCCATATCTTGGCTCCTATATCTTGGCGCCTATATCTATGTACTTTTCTATTATTGGAGGCAGTTTGCTTTCCCCTTTGGATTCATGTGTGTCCATATATTTAGGGAATTTGTTTTTTAACACATACCCCTTTTCTGTCAGCATCATCAAACTGTTCTTTTCCACAGGCTGCCTTTTCTGTGACTTTATACATGGTTAGGACTTCCTTAAATCAGCAGCAAGCAACCCTGGAGGTTTTGCAGTAAATCAAACAGTTGATCTCTGAAAAACCTAAGGAGCTCATTTGTAGTTGTAAGAAAAAAGTCATTAGTTAAATGAAGAATGTAAATGCTCATTTTAAAGAAAGAATAACATAAACTGTTAACAAATATTCAGAAATCTTTACTTGCAATGATGAACACAAATATTGCAGAAAAGTACTGATTTTCTGACTACTGAGAAAGGATTTGAGAAATAGAGTAATCATTGCTAGCCAGTCTTACTATTTCTTTATCCCTTTACCTTCCTCTAGTCCCTTAGATACTCCATTGTATGATATGCAAGCCCACTCAGATTTCTGGTGGATTAAGTTTGAACATATATTTTAAATGTGTTAACTGTGCCTGCACTTAGATGGTGGAAAAATGTGTGATTTTTTTCCCCCTCTGCTTTGTTATTTTCTCCAAATTTTTAAAAATGAGCAAATATTTTTAGTTTGAAAAAATATCCAAAGAAATAAATTAATGCCCTTTGTCTACCCTGCTGTTGCCTCTTGCTGCTATCTTTCCTTCAGATCTTTTCTCTGTCTTAACGTTTTTAATTCCTGCCGTCTGGCTTCCTGCTCTCCTTGCCAATTCAGTGACCTTTATTTGAGTCTTTATTTTTCATTTTGCCTATAACTTTTCTTCTTATTAAGATTGCTTCATACTTGGGAAATTTTCATTCATTCATTTTTGAGAGTCACCTTTGGATCAGCTACTCAGAGGCCAGGCATTAGGGATTCCATCAGCAAGGATGTAGGATCTCTGATTTGGGGACATTACTTCTTCTGATTAATATTTTATCTTTTCTGTGTATTTCCTCTAGATGCTTTTTAATTATGAATATCCAAACACTTATTTCTCAGCCATGCATTCTTTTTTTCTTTTTATGTCTTTGCTAAAGTCAAGAAATAGGCTGATAAGACAGCTCTAACCACATCTACTCATTCATTCGCCAGAGTACAGGTTGTCCCCAGTGTCGTCTTAAACTTGGCCTTTTCACGCTAACCCTTCTTCTGTGCTATGATGCCTTGCCACTTCAATTTGCTTTCCTTTCCAGTTACTGTAGTCCTTTGGTAGCAGATATCACTGTTCCTTCATTCTGTCAGGCTAGCAGCATTGGTTTCATATTTGATTTTGCTCTCTTATCCATTACCCAGAATTTTAACATATTGCCAAGTTTGCCTTGTCACTTAAGTTCTTCCCTATCTTCCCATTTCTACTGCCAGGACCATAGCTAAGTGCTTTACCATCTCATTCCTGGATTATTACAGCAGCAAAATAGCTGTTCTCTTCCTCTAGCCTTTCCCCCCGACCCAAGTATGCTGCATATTGCTGCCAAACTAAGTCTTCTGAAACATCTTTTTTCATGTCATCCCCTTCTAAAACCTATAGTAATTTCATCTTGCCTGCTGTATCATGTCTGAGTGTTTGTCAGGTTTCAGAGGCCTGCGTAAGGACTTCTCTGGTGGTCCAGTGGTTAAGAATCCACCTTCCATTGCAGAGGATGTAGGTTTGATCCCTAGTCAAGGAACTAACATCCCACATGCCTTGGGGCAACTAAGCCCATGCACTTCAACTACTAAGCCTAAGCACCAGAACTAGAGAGAAGCCAGCATGCTGCAAGAGAGATTGCATGTGCTGCAACTAAGGCTCAATTCAGCCAAATAAATAAATATTAAAAAAAAAAAAAAGCCTGTGTAATCTAGCCCTGTACAATCCATCCAACGCTGTTCCTTACTGTTGGCAAGCATTTGATCCACTTCAGTGCAGGAGGCGCTTTTCTATTTGCCTTATATCTTGTGGTCCTGCTTTGTATCTTTTCTAGAATCTCTACTCCCCTGTGTCCAAATCCTGCTTAATCACATTTCAACTAGCTCGAAGTCATATCTCAAGTCATTGTACTATTTATCATTCTTTACTCTAGTCCACGTATGCTTTTTCTTGACCTCATTTCATATATTGAGGTCTGTACAATTTAGCAGTCATTGTTAATTTTTTCCTATGCTGTTTATTATTATTATTAGTTTCCCATTCCATTTTATTATTACTATTATTATAGGTCTTCTTGCCTTGTGTGGGCTTTCTCTAGTTCTGGTGTGTGGGTTTCTCTTTTTGCAGTGTGTGGGTTTAGTTGCCCTGTAGTATGTAGACTGTTAGCTCCCAGACCAGGGATTAAACCCACATCCCCTGCATTGGATACTGAATTATTAACCACAAGACCACCAAGGGAGTCTCACCTATGCTGTTTAATAAAGAGCAAGTTCTTTGAAGCTAAGGGCAACATCTTTTGCATCTTTTTATTTCTCATGTGACAATAGGTACTATTGCATACCATTTTGTTTACTATATTCTGAAAGATAATTTGTTTTTTATACATATGAATGTTTCTGTATTTGATATATTTAATGTCTTAATTTTCACCCCAAACAAGTTACTAAACTCATGCTGCATTTTATATAATAGAGGCATTATATCAGTTGCTTTTTTTAAATTATATTGGTGAAACTGGAAAAAATCATCTATTTTTAGTCTCAGTTCTACTGGTCAAATATTTTTTTTACTGTATTTAGATTTTTTTTAATGTATATACCAAGTGAGATATACTCATATAAGTATCTCATTTAAAAAGTGCTGAGCAGAACTTCCCTGGTGACTCAGTGGTAAAGAATCCTCCTGCCAGTACAGGAGACACAAATTCAATGCCTAATCCAGGAAGATCCTACATGCTGTGGAGCAACTAAGCCACATTCGCCACAACTGTTGATCCTGTACTCTAGAGCCCAGGAGGCACAACCGTTGAAGCCCTCACACCCTAGAGCCCATGCTCTGCAACACGACAAGATACGTCAATGAGAAGCCTGCACACTGCAACTAGACAGTAGCTTCTGCTCACCACAACTGAAGAAAAGCCTGAGCAGCAATGAAGACAGCACAGCCAAAAGTAAATAAATAAAATTATTTAACAGAAAATACTGAGCAGGTAACTACTACATAGTTAAGTAGCCTTTCATGAATCAGTGTACAGTAGTCTACCGACCCTGAACAACTTGGGTATGAACTGGTCAGGTCTACATTTATGTGGAATTTTTTTGATAAATACATGATATGGTACTACAGCCGATGGTTGGTTGAATCCGTGGATATAGAAGCACAGATACTTAGGGTGACTGTAAAGTTTTACTCAGGTTTTTGATTGCATGGGGGTAGGCATCCTTGACCTCTATATTGTTCAGAGGTCAACTGCATTTAGTTAGGGTTTTCTGGACTGATCAACTGTGTCCCAGCTTAGTTCCCAAGAGATCAGCTTGAACTTTTGAAGATTTCCTTAACATTAAAGCTATCTCCCTGGAGATAGCTTCTTGTAAGTTTGGTCCTGGTGAAAGATTTGACCATCTTATTGTAGGAGCCAAGATCCAAAGCTAAAGTAACTTGCTGAGTCATAGCTAAAACCTGGAGACAGCAAAGGAAACCTGTGAGTGAGGGCAAGTAACTGAGGGAGGTGGATTTAACTGGGAATTAAGGAGGGAATGACCAAAATAGGAAAATAATTCTGAGGACCTGAAGTGTTTGCAATTCATAAGCAGGCTACTCTGCTGAGCCTGTTTATCTGACAGAGAGTCTTTTTTGTTTAATTGGTCTGATATTCTTTCAGAGAGGTACAGCAACTAGTTTATCTTTAAAAGACCCCTTAAGCTTTAAAATTGCATTTATATGATGCTACTTGGTTTGCTGAGTGGAGAAGAGAAGCAAAAGGCAAAGGAGAAAAGGAAAGATGCATCCATCTGAATGCAGAGTTCCAAAGAATAGCAAGGAGAGACAATAAAGCCTTCCAAAATGATCAATGCAAAGAAATAGAGTAAAACAATACAGTGGGAAAGACTAGAGATCTCTTCAAGAAAATTAGAGATACCAAGGGAACATTTCATGCAAAGATGCCTACAATAAAGGACAGAAATGGTATGGACCTGACAGAAGCAGAAGTTATTAAGAAGAGATGACAAGAATACACAGAAGAACTATACAAAAAAGATCTTCAGGACCCAGATAATCACGATGGTGTGATCACTCACCTAGGGCCAGACATCCTGGAATGCGAAGTCAAGTGGGCCTTAGGAAGCATCACTGCAAACAAAACTAGTGGAGGTGATGGAATTCCAGTTGAGCTATTTCAAATCCTGAAAGATGACGCTGTGAAAGTGTTGCCTCTTGATGAAAGTGAAAGAGGAGAGTGAAAAAGTTGGCTTAAAGCTCAACATTCAGAAAACGAAGATCATGGCATCCGGTCCCATCAATCACTTCATGGAAAATAGAAAGACAAACAGTGCAAACAGTGTCAGCCTTTATTTTGGGGGGCTCCAAAATCACTGCAGATGGTGATTGCAGCCATGAAATCAAAAGACACTTACTCTTTGGAAGGAAGGTTATGACCAACCTAGACAGCATATTCAAAAGCAGAGACATTACTTTGTCAACAAAGGTCCGTCTAGTCAAGGCTATGGTTTTTCCAGTGGTCATGTATGGATGTGAGAGTTGGACTGTGAAGAAGGCTGAGTGCTGAAGAATTGATGCTTTTGAACTGTGGTGTTGGAGAAGAGTCTTGAGAGTCCCTTAGACTGCAAGGAGATCCAACTAATCCATCCTAAAGGAGATCAGTCCTGGGTGTTCTTTGGAAGAACTGATGCTAAAGCTGAAACTCCAATACTTTGGCCACCTCATGCGAAGAGTTGACTCATTGGAAAAGACTCTGATGCTGGGATGGATTGGTGGCAGGAGGAGAAGAGGACGACTGGCTGGATGACATCACCGACTCGATGGATATGAGTTTTAGTGAACTCCAGGAGTTGGTGATGGACAGGGAGGGAGGCCTGGCATGCTGAGGTCCATGGGGTCGCAAAGAGTCGGACACGACTGAGCGACTGAACTGAACTGAACTGAATATTTGAATATAATTCTGCTAAAATAGCACTATTTACTCTGTGTTGCAAAAGATTTCCACTAAGTCAAAATCTTTAGTTTCAGTGATGAACTGATGAATAAAAATGAAACAGATAGTGCTTAGTCATCATTGTACTCAGCCCTGGTTGACAATTAAAAGACACACAAACACCCACAGACACAATGCCAGGGACCACGTGTGCAAGAAAATATGAGATGTATAATCCAGGAGTCAGCAAGGTTTTGCTCCCAAGGGCCTAATATTAAATATTTTCTACTTTGTAGTATATAGAGTCTCTGTTGCAACTACATTACCCTGCCAGTGTATTAGGAAAGTGCCATCAACAATATATAGATGAATGAGTATGGCCACATTTATCTCACTGCTGGCAGGATTTGGCCCTTGGGCAGTCATTTGTAGACCCTATATACCACTGCTACCTGAGAAAAATGTGCAAGGAATATAGATAACTATTTTCAATCTTTACTGTCTTACACTGACAAAGAATCAACAGTAGTCAGGTCTTAATTGTCTTATAATTTTACCTTGGGTAAAACCAGGATTATATGCAGATCATAATAGAATGCTAATGAGAGTTATGTTTCAGTTATAGTCTTACCCTAGCTCCCAGTGATGATGAGAAAGTCTGTTGACTTTTGGTTTCTTGTCTAACACATAAAGAGTTTGAAGTCTTCATTCCTGTTGTCACAACAAGAATAAAAGAAGAAAAGTAGCTATTTTGAAATACATCCAGAGCTCTCTGTTCTCTTTAACAAGACCTGCCTCAAGGGAAACTTTTACCAGAGCTAACCACCTGAGACTTTGTTGTTGTTTAATTGCTAAGTTGTATCCACCTCTTTTGTGACCCCATGGACTGTAGCCAGCCAGGCTTCTCTGTCCATGGGATTTCCCAGGCAAGAATACTAGAGTGGGTTGCTATTTCCTTCTCCAGGGAATCTACCCAATCCAGAGATTGAGCCCATGAGTCCTGCATTCGCAGCTGGATTCTTTACCACTGAGCCACTTACTAAAGGTTAACTGACCAGAGGGAAAGAAAATACTGAAATCTAGCCCCCTCTAATCTTCCATGTGGGGGAAGGGAAATACCCCCACTCAAGCCCACTAAATGACCTGAGACCTAATCATAGGACGATAGCATCCCCTGCAATTTTACCATATCAGTAGGTCTTCTGTATAATAATGGGATTACAGCTAAAACAACTGTGAGCCTCAGACCTTATTTAGTAAGTACCTTATGCTGCTGCTAAGTCACTTCAGTCATGTGTGACCCCATAGACGGCAGCCCACCAGGCTCCCTCATCCCTGGGATTCTCCAGGCAAGAACACTGGAGTGGGGTACCATCGCCTTCTCTGAAGTACCTTATAGGTACTCTTAAAAACAACATGGGAGAGAAAAACAAGTAAGTTAGAGAAAATTTTAGCTTCAGACACCACAGCAGTAGCAAATTAATGCAGCCTAACTTCTAGCCAGATGTACATAAAACCTCACAGTAAGGAGCTATCTCAATTACTTTCACCAACATCATCATGTCTGTCTTTCAACGAAAAATTGTAGTCATATTAAAAGGCAAAAGCCACAATGTGAAGAGGTAAGCCAAGCATCAGAACCAGACTTGCACATGATACAGATTTTGGAATTATCAGACTGAATTTAAAAACACTAGATTAATATGCTAAGGGTGCTAATTGGAAAAAGTGAACAGCATGCAAGAACATATGTGTAATGTAAGCAGAGAGGTGGAAACTCAAAGAACCAAAAAAAAAAAAAATACTAGAAGTCAAAAATACTGTAACAGAAATGGAGAATGCCTTTGATGGGTCGATCAGTAGACTGACTGGACTTGACTGAGGAACGAATCAGTGAGTGTAAAGATATGTAAATAGAAATTTCCAAAACCAAGATGCAAGGTGGAAGAAAGAATTAAAAAAAGATGTAACAGAATATCTGAGACTGAGGGATGATTATGGAAAATGTAACATGTAGTTGGAATACCAGAAGAAGAAAGAAAAAAGGGAACAGAAAATATTTGAATTTTAATGGCAGAATTTTCCCAGTTAATGACAGATACCATACCACAGATCCAGGAAGCTCATAATACCAAGCCAGATAAGTAACAAAAATATCTACACCTAATGAAAGTGAAAGTGAAAGTTGCTCAGTCATGTCCAACTCTGTGACCCCATGTACTGTACCCTCCATGGAATTCTCCAGACCAGAATACTGGAGTGGATGGCCATTCCCTTCTCCAGGGGTTCTTCCCAACTCAGGGATCGAGCCCAGGTCTCCCACATTGTAGGTCGATTCTTTACCAGCTGAGCCATGAGGGAAGCCCAAGAATACTGGAGTGGGTAGCCTATCCCTTCTCCAGTGGATCTTCCCCACCCAGGAATTGAACCAGGGTCTCCTGCATCGCAGGTGGATTCTTTACCAACTGAGCTATCAGGGAAGCCCCACACCTAATATCTACACCTAAGCATATTATGTTCAAACTGCAGGAAATTAAATACAAAGAGGACATCTTGAAAGAAGTCAGAGGAAAATAACCACCTTACCTACAGAGGAAGAAAAGTAAGAATTGCATCATTACATCAGACTTCTCTTCAGAAACCAAATAAGCAAGCAACCAACAGAGTAGAGTAAAATATTTGGCACTGAAAGAAGAAAATCGGAATTCTGTATCCAGTGAAGTTATCCTTCAGAAGTGAAGGAGAAATAAAGGCTTTCTCACAGCAACGAAAATGAGAGGATCTGCTTTGCAAGAAATGTTAAAAAAAAGTCCTTGAAGGAGAAGGAACATGATATAGACCACTCAAGTCTGCATAAAGATAGGAAGAATGAGAAGTAATAAGTTTAAATAAAATCTTTTATTTTTCATTAATTGATTTAATGGCTAATAGTTCAGAATAATGTGTTTGGTGATTATAGCTGTGGATAAGTGTAATGAATGACAATAATGTTATAAGGGACAGAAGGGAGGAACAAGAAATACTCTTAGAATGCACTTGCACTAACTGTCAAGTGGTATAGTGTTACTTGGAAGTGAACTTAGAGTAGTCATAAAAGTTACCTAGGGTAACCAGTAAATAGATTTACAAAGGAAGTATAATTGATACACCAAGAGAGTATAGAAAATAGAATCATATAAAATACTTGAAAGAAGAACCAAAGAAGGGAGAAAGTGGAGAAGACCAGAAAAAGAAAAAAAGAAAAGGGCAATGAATAGTAAACAGTTACAAATAATGGTACATATTAATTCAACTGTATCTGTCACTTTAAATGTGAATATTCTAAATTAAAAGACAGAAGCTGTCAGAGTAGATTAAAAAACAAGCCCCAACTGTATATTGTCTACAAATATCATCTTTCTTATACTTTGGTACTTTATCCTTTGGTAACCAATTACTTGTAAAATATCTCAGGAATATGTTGTAACACTAAATTCAAGAAACTGCTATAAAAGTTACAAGCAAAAAGTGAGCAACTTAAGTGGTAGAGCTCAAGGGAGAGTAGCCTTGTTTTGTGCCCAGTTTTGTCTGTAACTATTTAATATTTTCCATTTAAAATTAATTTTATAATAAAGTAATTATTGAGCATTTCTTGTATAGATTCTGATTTTATTCTGATTTTTAAATAGCTTTAATAAGAATTTGCATACTGTTAACTTCATCTGTTTCAAGCATACAGTTCAGTGGGTTTTAGTATATTTGCAGAGTTTTCAATCACCATGATCTAATTTTAGATGTTTTAATTTTTTTAAGCAACTGACAAATGAACTATATTGACTAGAAGTAGAAAGATTGTTTCTCTAATTGTAATTCTGAAGGGTCAAAGGCAGTAGGAGCATTTGAGGTAGTGTTTTTGTTTCATATGTTGATAGATACTTAACAGTAGGACATGGGTTTCTAAAAACTCAAAGATGAAGTTGCATTTGTCTCTACTCTTTTTCTCTGCAGTCTTTGCTTGTCTTCATCCTCTATGGACCAGTCTTTGATTACTTTAGGTAGTTGTCTAAGTATTGCTTTGAGCTTCATCATAACTAGTTAAATATTTGTGTGAGTCTTGTCACAGCACACATTAAGACATCACTATTTTATGTATTTGCAATTATAAAGCACAGTGTGTCAGTTTTCACTTTTTTCTTTAACATATTTTTTGAATAAATGAGGTAGTTGTACTATCCTAAATTAATTTCCTCTTTAAGATGGTTAGAAAATTTCTCTGCCAGACATAAAAACTTACAAAATAGAATAACTTTTACCTTTAAAATCTAACATATTTAAAATTTTAAAGTGGAAATAATCAATCACAAAGAGGCAGTCCAGTGTGGTGGTATAAATCATTATATGATATTCTGTAACTAGTTGCCTTGGTTTGCCACTTAAGTCATATAACCTTTTGAAGTTTTCTCCTTAATCAGTAAAATGAAAACAGTAATAGTGTTTACCTGCTAGTATTGTAATGAAGATTAAATAAGATAATTCATGTGAAACACTGAGTAGGGAATCTGGCACATGGTAAGTACTCAATATATGTTGCCTGTTATTTTTTAACCACAATAAAATTCAAAGAGCTTTTCAGTTTAACACGTAATCAGTTTACACAGAGAATTTGGATTACTTCCTGATTCTAATCACTGAATTACTGTAGTGTAATAGAAGGAACCATATTTGAAGGAAGTTTTCCAGGCTGAGGGAACAGCAAATACATAAATTGTGAGAAGGCCACCCCAAGCAGGCCAAGTGTTGACAGTGCCTCAGAGTGTGCAAGTGAGGTCAGAGATAGAGGGGGCGCAGATTTGTGTAGGCCCTTGCAGGCCTAGTAAGCACTAAGACTTAGGCTTTCCTGCCGGGAGCCAGTGTGAGGAATCCCGCCCGTGACAAGGTCGTGAGGAAGGAAGCTGACATACACAAGGCGTGCTCAGACTTCAGGGACCCCTCTGGAAATTCCTAAGCATGTACCCCAACAAAAATCTGCCGGCTTTTGTGCTCTGCTTTTCCACTCTTCTGACATTTTCTGGAAAAAGCCAATTCAGGGCTTTAGTCTTCTGCATTTGAAAGAGTGTTTCAATCCAAATACCCCTCTGATGGCTTTCTAGCCTGCCTGCAGGACTCGTACAGCTGCGCATGTGATTGTTTGAGGCCTGACCGCAGGAGGCACAGGAAGCTTAAAACATCCTAGGAATGTAGGGGCTTCCGAAGAGTCAAAATCTTTAGAATAGGACTGATTAAAAGTTTCATTTGTTGAGTCAATACTTGCTGCCAAATTTTCATATCCTTTATTTTTAGATATAGTTGGTATATAGAAATGCAAGTAGTAGACCTGGTATTAGCAACATTAGATCTTTGAGTTAAGTACCTTCTTTGTTATATCCCATTGCACCTTTGTTCTATAGAGATGTAACTTTAATGCTTTAAGAAGATGTAGATTAAAGAAAAACACTTCAGGGGAAACAAAATTAACATTCATTAAGGAAGAGAGCCAAAAGTGTTAACAAGCCTCTTGGCCAGAAGATAATGTAAATCACCTGAGACCTTTTGTATACAAAATGATATACGGAAACAATCTGGGTTGCGAACGCTACATAATTTTGTGTTACCCATTGATCTCCATGTTTTATCAAACGTATAAAAGGCCTTCTGAACAATAAAGGATGGGGCCAGCTTCTCGGGCCAGTTTCTCGAACCAGTTTCTCGAACTAGTCTCTCGGCCTGGTTTCTTGGGACTCTGGCTCCCCCCGTGTCTTTCTCTCTCTTTCTTCTCTCCCTTTCCCTCTCTCTGCTCTTTACTTTAACTTCAGGCTGAATCTCCACCTGGGGCGCGGAGGCTCGCCAGGTCTACTTACTTGCCCTGGCTGTTAAGACCCGCACGAAAGGGAGCTTAAGGCGAGGCACCCTTATATATTCAAGCGGGCGCCGGTGGCCCAACGTAGATGGTGCAAATTCCTTGTCTGGAATTTTATTGGCCTTCCGCGTAAACTAAGCTATTCAGCCCTCTTCCTCCACTTAATCTTCCTACTACGCTACAGTTTCTTAATCTAATCTTATATTAATAAATAAACAAGTCTTTCCACGCCAACGCCATCCACCCTTCGAATTCCCTGGATCCACCGGGGCTGGACCCCGGCACTTTCCCTCTAAGTGAGATGGAAGGCTCTTAGCAGAGGGGTGACATGACCCTACTGATGTTTTAAAAGGCTCACTGCTCCACTGCTTTCCCACCTCTGACACCTGCTTGGTAAATTTCTGCTTACCTTCAGAACTCAACTCAGTAATCCTAGAAGAAAATTATCTTTCCTGAATAGTTAAGGTCAATCAGGTCCATAATCACTCTCCTCTTAGGTTCTAATTACCAGGCATTACAGTTGTAGTAAAATAATCAAATAATTTCATAGTTTCCTTTGTTAGAATTCCATGAAGCCAGGGACTGACTCTCTCAGAAATATTTCCCGAGTGCAGTGAATGCATGCATTATATAGGCGCTAACTCAACAGCTATGCCCCGAACTTCTTTTAGACTTCCATCAGAAGTCTGGTGCAGTCTTCCTCCTCTTCCTCCTCCCACCTTCCACTGTCTACCTCTCATGTCATGTTTTAAGTTGTAAATTACTAAGTGTAGAAGTTGTAAATAAAATGGCAAATTTAATATTTTTACAATTTAAAATCTTGTTTTCTTGATAAACCATTTTCATCAGTATGAAAGTATTAACTCATTTTAAATTTCTGTTTAGAGATGACCTTTTTGAATGTCTAATTTAGTGTTAGTATAGACAGCATTATCAAAATTAAATCATTTTATCAGAATTCAGATTGGTTTGTATAATCTCAAGTTGGTTTTTTTTAGCATGAAGCATGAAACATTTTTCTGAAACTGACCAACATATTCTCTTTTTCCTCAGTGTGGTAGTATGTACATAAAAATATATACATGTGTATATATATATATATACACACACATATATGTGTATATATGTATATTATGTTTTATTGCAAGGAAGTATTAAGTGCTCTTAATAGAAATTTGTTAAATTTCTTATTGGGGAGGAGAAAAAAATGACTTTGTGGTGTCACTGCCCCACTTGTTTATTTTTAACCTCTGGAAGTGATGGCATGTCCGATTAGTAGAGCCTGAATGTATTTATCGGTATGAGGGAAAGTCTGGCATATCAACAACCTGTGCACTTAGCTGTGATTCTTAAGGCTTAATTCTGGGGTGATGTGTCTTTCTTGAAGGACATTTCCAGGGAATGCAAAATTAACTAGACACTTAAGTTTTTATGTCTATCTCAATTCTTTAAAAAATCTTTCTGATCACTTTTTTTTCCTCCCTTGCAGAGTAATAAAGCTTTTATTCACTGTTGATTGCTTGGGGATTTTTAGAGTTTTATTTTGTTTTGTTTTAAAACAGAGAATTCCACAACAGTTTCTCCTATGTAAGATGGATCTGTAAAAGTGAAGTTGCTCAGTCGTTTCCAACTCTTTGTGACCCCATGGACTGTAGCCTACCAGGCTCCTCAGTCCATGGAATTTTCCAAGCAAGAGTACTGGAGTGGGTTACCATTTCCTTCTCCAGGGGATTTTCCCAACCCAGGGATCGAACCCGGGCCTCCTGCATTGCAGGCAGCCGCTTTACCATCTGAGCCAGCAGGGAAGCCCCAGGATGGAGCTGAGGAACCTCCAAATATTAAGAAAGCTCTCTTTGGTCTTAGCTTGTGGTTCATCAGGCTTACTCTAGTCCCAGTGTTGGGTGCCACTTTTCTTGGGGCTGCAGTCTTGTTTTTATACTCTTTCTCTCTGGAGGGTTTTACAGAGGATGTGCTCAACCACTTTTAGCTTTTCATTCTAGATCATATATGCCATAATGATAAGGAAATCTTTGGGTATGGACTTGAATTTGTTGTTGTCGTTTGGTTGCTAAGTCGTGTCTGACTCTTTGCCACCCCATGGGCTGAAGCATGCCACTCTGTCATCTGCTATCTCCCAGAGTTTGCTCAAATTCATGTCCATTGATTCAGTGATGCTATCTAAACATCTCATCTTCTGCTGCCCCCTTCTCCTGTTGCCTTCAATCTTTCCCAGCATCAGAGTCTTTTCCAGTGAGTGGACTCTTTACATCAGGTGACCAAAGTATTGGAGCTTTAGCTTCAGCATCAGTCCTTCCAATGAATATTCAGGGTTAATTGCCTTTAGGATTGACTGGTTTGATCTCCCTGCTGTCCAAGGGACTCTCAAGAGTCTTCTGCAGCACCACAATTTGAAAGCATCAAATCTTCAGTGCTCAGCCTTCTTTATGGTCCAGCTCTCATGGGTCCAGTATATCAGGGTCATTCTTTTATTATGTGAAAGAGCAGGTCTTAACACAATGTGTAAGTAGTTACAGTTTTCTCTTATATTACCTTCTAGTTCCATTTTTGCTTCTAGCTCATTTATGTCTGGGTTTTCATTCTCAGTTTCTTTCATCACTTTCTTTTTTCTCCCAGGCTTACCTCTGCAGTCAGCCTGTAACATCTGTATATCACTCTTCCCAGAGCTATTCTTGCTCTCTATCCTGGTCTAGTTGATTTCCCTCAGGATAAGTAATGTTGGATATCTATTCTCTACCACTTCTTAATTTTTATAATCACTAGTTCCTCACTTCTTCTAGTCATTTCTTCAGTCAGACTCTCTGTGGCCCCAGAATATTTGTATTGGTCAATTATTAAATTTACTTCTTTAGACTTCTGTCTTATAAATGTAGATCATTTCATCTAAAATGAGATGAGATAATTTCCAGCAATTTGTGAAGAGAAATAATTTCCTCACAGTTCTTACATTAGTACAGTACGAGGTATTCATAACAACTAATTTGAAACCTCCTTGTTTGTCTCCCTCAATTTTTCTCCATTCTCCCTACCTTTTTTATTGTTTTGTTCTAATTCTTTTCTTTTTCCCCCTCTTCTTTTACTTTTTTTTTCTGTCTCTTACCTTTCTCTCCCCATCATAAAAGAAAAAACTCATCTGTGTAATTTGTATGTCTTCTTAAATTTAGAATCTGAGAAGTTGATAGCTTTATTTTCTGTTGGGTTATTTTGAAGCCTAGTCAGGTTTTTATCCTTTTTCTTTTTGGCCTCGTCACCCTGCGTTTGGGGTCTTAGTACCCCGACCAGGAGTGGAATCCATGCCCCTTGCAGTGGAAGTGCAAAGTCTTTTTTTTTTTTTAAGTGGAAGGATAGTTGCTTTACAGTGTTGTGTTGGTTTCTGCCATACATCACCATGAGTCAGCCATAGGTGTACACATGTCCCCTCTCTCTTAAACCTCCCTCCCTCCCACCCTATCCTTTTAGATTGTCACAGAGCGTCAGATTGAGCTCCCTGTGTTATACAGAAACTTCCCATTAGCTGTTTTACATATGGGAATGTATATATTTCAGCGCTGCTCTCAGAATTTGTCCCACCCTCTTCTTCTCCCACTGTGTCCATAAATTTGTGTTTGAGTCTCTATTACTGCCCTGCACATATGTTCATCAGTACCATTTCTCCAGCTTCCATGTATATGCATTAATATATTTGTTTTTCTGACTTATTTCACTGTGTATAACAGACTCTAGGTCCATCTACCTCACTAGAACTGACTCAGATTCATTCCTTTCTATGGTTGAGTAATGTTCCATTTTATATGTGTACCACAACTTCTTCATCCATTCATCTGTCAACAGACATCTAGCTTGCTTCCATGTCCTGGCTGTTGTAAATTGTGCTGCAGTGAACACTGGGTCACATGTGTCTTTTAGAATTATGGATTTCTCAGGGTATATGCCCAGTAGTAGGTTATATGGTAGTTTTATTCCTAGTTTTTTAACATCACCATGCTGTTTTCCATAGTGGCTGTATCAATTTACATTTGCACCAACAGTGCAAGGGAGTTCCCTTTTCTCCATACCCTTTCCAGCATTTATTGCTTGTAGATTTTTTGATGATGGCCTTTCTGACTGGTGTGAGGTGATGCTTCATTGTAGTTTAGATTTGCATGTCTCTAATAATAAGTGATGTTGAGCATTTTTTTATGTGTTTATTAGCCATCTCTATGTAGAAGCACAGAGTATTAACCAGTGGACTGCCAGGGAGTCCCTAGTCAGATTTTTTAAGAAAAGATGTGGTGAGCCTTTGCTGTGGAAAAGATTATGCAAAATTATTTACTAATGTACTGTATAGAAGGTGTGAGTCAGCAGGCGAGTATAACAGAAGGGAAGGACCATGCTTGGCTGATGGCGTTCTTGCTTTAGTCTCCATATATAAGGCTACCAAATTGCCACCAGTTGAAGACAGATAGGAATTGACAAACAGACATTTTGGGATACTTGATTCCTGAAGTGAGATGTGAAATGTTGTGAATTGTCTAAAATTTCAACCTGTTTGGGTATATACGCAACTTAGTCTTGCTTTATTTAAATAATATATGTTCTCTGTAGCTGTTTTTTTTTTTTAATTTTAAAATCTTTAATTCTTACATGCATTCCCAAATCTGTAGCTGTTTAAAATCTTTTTTTTTTTTTTTTAAGTAAGTGGGAAGTTGTATTCCACCATTGGTAATGCAATATGAAGAATTTAGATTTTGCTCAGACAATCGCTTTTCTGGATGAAAACAAAGAACTGTGAGGGACTATAACTAAAACCCAGCTGGAGAAATTCAGTTTTATAGGAAATTGTTCTGGGATGTCAGTGTTGCAGTGTGTTTGCTATTTGAATATATAGCTGAGGTTACATGTGTCTAATCTTTGTGATAATTTTAAGAGATGAAAAGGCTTTGGAGTGATCGTGACAGATTAAAAAACTTTGTGTTTTGGACCTGTAATTTTTGGCTGTTTTGGATTGCAGCTGTTCATTTGTTGAGTTCCAAATATAAAACTGTTACATACATTTAATAATAAATTTTTGTTACTATCATTTATATTTTTTAAAATTTAGAATCATAATCAAGTTTTTGTTTCAGTTATAGTACAAGTACATGATAAAAAAGGCATCACTAATGAGCAGGAGGACTATTTAAGAAATGATATTAGTGTAATTGCTTAAATTTAGAGCCTCAGCTCATAGCAGTCATTAACACATTACAGATGAGTAAATGGTTAAATGAAAAGAAAAAAATCGAATGATAAAAGACTAGAACAAAATAGAAATTAATTCATGTGGCGTGAAAGATTTGTTCCTGTTAGAAGTAGTAGAAGACATCTCAGAAGAAATTAAAAGAAAAAAGATTTTACTATTTAAGATAAACAAAAAGCTTAGTAATTTTCCTTACTTCCTAGTCTAAATTAAAACCCAAACAGAACAGAATAAAATTTAAATGGTATGCTCCCATTACAAATGGTTGGGGAGAATAAGTGAATAAAACCTTTGATAGAGTCTTAGTGGAATTTTTAAAAAGCAATATAGTTACACAATGTCACAGACATAACCAAACATACAAACACATGCATGCACATAAGCATACACCCACACACAAACCTCATCTTAGAAGAGAGAGTGAAAGAAGAACACACCAAAATACTGCCTTTCATAATGTTGTGAGTGGTGGTGTGGGTGATTTTCAAAATAATTTATTTTTTAAGATGTACTTTCTAGCCTTTCTGAAGTATGTGCTTACTTTACTTTTAAAAATGTTCCTTTTAAAATGTTGCTTACAGGATTAAGTCTAAATACTTCCTAATTTGTCAGCTTGTCTTCTCTGTCTTCCTTTCTCTTACACAGTATCTCTATTATTGGGACTAATACAATGCTTTTTATAAAATTTTATAGAAATTTTAATGTGAATGCCTTCAGTTTCTTTGATTTCACAATATAGCCCACCACATCCTGTATTAGGTCCTACTGTATCACACATTTAGCTTATATGTCTAGCCCTGGAAGATAGCCTTGCCATGTGCCCCTTACCTGATGGGTGTTCTGCAGTTTGTGCTGTTCTATAATAGCTCTGTCATATAGTCTTCCGTCTCTGCCTTGGTTTTGACTTCCTTTTTCCCTCTGCATATTCAGAGACAGTTTTCAAGACCATAAGTGGGCCACCCCCGTTTACTATATTCTTTCCAGTGTTTATTTTCCCCTATTTTACCTATTGCTTCCAGTATAGCAATTATCACAGTTTGCTTGTACCGTATTTTTTTACTGTGTATGTCTTTCTTTCCCAGTAGATGTAGGGCCCCTGATGGGCAATAACCATATCTTATCCATTCATCTTTGTATCTCCCACAGTGCTGTGTTAGTAAATATTTATGGTCTTAAGTTGATGTAAATAATAATTTGTCACAGATTAAATCACTAGTCAGAAAGATGTTTTAGTTCTTTTTTGTTTATATGCATTTATTCTTATTTGATATGTAATCTAAGTGCATTGTCTTTTTTAAAAAGATCATTTTTTAGATTTTAAAAGCTAGTAATATTAATTACAGAAACCTTATAAACATGTTTCTTTTGATCCTTTTTTCCTATAAATAATTTTTGTTTGTTTTGGTCTAGTTGAAATCATATTGTATATTGTATCCTTCTTTAATAGTCATATAATGATTCATTCATTTAACAAATATTAGTAAGTGCCTGTTGTTAGGCAAGGATTCTTTTAGAACTCTGGGCTTAAAGCAGTAAACAAAATAGTGGAAAAAAAAAAATGTCTGCTTTCATAAAGTTTGTATTGTAGTTGTGGGAGACAAACAATAAATAAAACACATGCATGCACATAAGTGATATGCTGGAAGGGGCTTCCCTGGTGATATGATGGTAAATTATATATACACAACAATAAATAAATATACATGTACTAAGGGATATGCTGGTAAATTATGTATACACATGTACCACCGTTTCTTTGTTCGTTTATCTATCAGTGGACACTTAGGTTTTCTTCCATAACTTGGCTGTTGTAAATACTGCTGCAGTGAACATAAGGGTGAATATATATTTTTGAATTAGTGTGTTTGTTTTCTTTGGATAAAGACTGAGCAGCTGGATTGGTGGATCATATGGTAGTTCTCTTCTTAATTTCTTAAGAAACCTCCATACTGTTTTCTATAGTGTGCCTGTTTACATTCACCAACAGTACACAGGGTTCCTTTTTATCCACATCTCTGATAATACTTCCTATTCTTGTCTTTTTGATAATAGCCATCCTAACAGGTATGAGATGATAACTCATTGTGGTTTTGATTTGCATTTCCCTGATGATGAGTGGTGGTGTGCACCTTTTCATGTGTCTGTTGAGCATCCGTAATGTCTTTTTTTGGGGGAAATATTTATTCAGGTCTTCTGCTCAGTTTTCAATTGGATTGTTTTTTGGTGAGGGCTATAATCCTGAAGAAAAGGAAAACCCAGGAGGTGAGCTCACTCTGACTTTCTAAAGTGCAACTCAGGGAAGTAGAGCCCACACAGAAACCAGAGATTCATTGAGATGGTGGAATCAGTGATTGACGTGCATGGCTGCTGAAACAGCTGGAATTGGGGGTACTAGAAAGAAAGGAGCTACTTAAAGAGCTTTAAGAATTTCCACAGGGATTGTCAGATCCTTCAACTGATTAGTGAACTCCATATGTACAGGACAGGTCTTTTTTCAGAGAACAGCTACTAGGACCTTTAAGTCAACAGGAGATTCTGAAGGTCACATGGTGCTGAGAGAATTTCAACCAGCCAAGTTGGAAAGACCTTGCTGAGCACCTTGGGCATTAATGGAGACCCCAGAAAATCTTATGTTTTAGGAATAGGGCTATTTTACCCATAGCGTAAGGGCTATTCTAGACTGTTGTAACAAAGGTTAAAACTACACTTCAACAAAATCAGGTTGAGTTGCCAGTACATTAACTTCCTGCCAGAATAAAACATGCTTTGAAGGAACTTCAGACACTCCCTGGCATAGTACCCACAATGTCCAGTTATTAAAAAATTACTAGACATATGAAGAAAAAGGAGAATGCAACTCATCTCTAGAGGATAAAACAATAGGAACAGACCCAGAGGTGACAAAGATGTGGCATTAGCAGGCAGATTTAAAAATTATCTCTGGTAAATATCTTCAAGGATTTAAAGGAAAAGATGGGCATCATCCATGTGTACAGAAAGGGAATCTGAACAGAAGTAGAAATTTAAGTAATTATAAAAAGAAAAACCTAGAACAGAAAATTCAATATCTGAAATGAAAAATTCACTAAGTATATTTAATGGCAAATTGGAAACTTACAGAACAAAGCTTGAGTAAACTGGAGCATGGAGAGACAAGAAAAGGGGAAAAATGAGCAAACCTCAGTGATCCATGGGCCAGTGTTGACTGGTAATAGAGTCCCAAAAAGAGAAGAGGCTGGAATAGGAAAATATTTGGAAATAATAATAATTGAAAGATGTCCAGTTTGATAAAAATCCACAGACTTGTGGTGGTAAATAAATTCCAAGTACAGTAAACACAAGGGAAACCATACTAATATTTCAAGTCAAATTGCTGATAACCAAACATAAAGAGAACATCTTACAATTAGCTAAAGGGAGAGAAAGACAATTGCATTTTACATAGGGGAACAATAATAGGAGTGAACACTGATTTCTCATCAGAATTAATGGAAACTAAAAGGAAACAGAATATATTGCTTAAAGTACTAAAAGATAAAAATTCAATTTGAAATTATAAATCCAGCAAAAATATATTTTAGCATTGTAGGCAAAATAAAGATGTTTTCACATGAGCAAAAGCTAAGAGAATTCATCACCATGAGAAGTCACTACAAGTAACAGTTAAAGTCCTTCAGGCAAAAGGCAACATCAATCAGTTCAGTCAGTTCAGTCACTCAGTCATGTCTGACTCTTTGTGACCCCATGGACCACAGCACACCAGGTCTCCCTGTCCATCACCAACTCCTAGAGTTTACCCAAACTCACATCCATTGAGTGTGATGCCACCCAACCATCTCATCCTCTGTCGTCCCCTTCTCTGATCTTCAGTCTTTCCCAGCATCCAGGTCTTTTCAAATGAGTCAGCTCCTCGCATCAGCTGGCCAAAGTATTGGAGTTTCAGCTTCAACATCAGTCCTTCCAATGAACACCCAGGACTGATCTCCTTTTGGATGGACTGGTTGGATCTACTTGCAGTCCAGCGGACTCTCAAGAGTCTTCTCCAACACCACAGTTCAAAAGCATCAATTCTTTGGTGCTCAGCTTGCTTTATAGTCCAACTCTCACATCCATACATGACCACTGGAAAACCATAGCCTTGACTAGATGGACCTTTGTTGGCAAACTAATGTCTGCTTTTGAATATGCTGTCTAGGTTGGTCATAACTTTTCTTCCAGGGAGTAAGCGTCTTTTAATTTCATGGCTGCAGTCACCATCTGCAGTGATTTTGGAGCCCCCCTAAAAAAGTCTGACACTGTTTCCACTGTTTCCCATCTATTTCCCATGAAGTGATGGGACCGGATGCCATGATCTTCGTATTTCTGAATGTTGAGCTTTACACCAGCTTTTTCACTTTCATCAAGAGGCTCTTTAGTTCTTCTTCACTTTCTGCCATAAGGGTGGTGTCATCTGCATATCTGAGGTTATTGATATTTCTCCCGGCAGTCTTAATTCCAGCTTGTGCTTCTTCAGTCCAGCATTTCTCATGATGTACTCTGCATATAACTTAAATAAGCAAGGTGACAATATACAACCTTAACGTACTCCTTTTCCTATTTGGAACCAGTCTGTTGTTCCATGTCCAGTTCTAACTGTTGCTTCCTGACCTGCATACAGATTTCTCAAAGGCAGGTCAGGTGGTCTGGTATTTGCATCTTTCAGAATTTTGCACAGTTTATTGTGATCCACACAGTCAAAGGCTTTGGCATAGTCAATAAAGCAGAAATAGATATCAGTCAGAAACTCAGCTCTAAGGAAGGGAATGAAGAGGGCCAGAATTGGTCTTTAGGTAAATATAAAATAACATTTTTCTTGTTTCTTATTATCTATAAAAATTCTATTTAAAATGTTAATGTATTGTGAGTTTATAACACAAGTGAAAAAAATGGGACAGTAAATATCACAGGATAGTGGGAAGGTACTTTGAATTACATAGTTGCAAGGTGATGCAATGGGGTTGATATAAAATTAACAGAAGGTCAACTGTGATAGATTAGGGGTATGATATTACCAGATCACTAAAGCAATCACTCATCAAGTGGTATGGTATGGCTAAAAAGCTGATAGAGGTGATAAAATGGAATACTAAGAGATACCAGATGAAGCAAAGCCAACCGTAATATTTACCTTAAGTGTAAATGGACTAAAGACTACAGTTACAAAGCAGCAATTTTCAGACTGAATACAATCGCATGACCGAACTATATATACTGTCTCCAGAAGATGCACTGTAAATATAAAGATACAGACTAAATGTAAAAGGAAGGAAAAAATGCATACTCATAAACACTAATGAGAAAGTTGGAGTGGCTCTGTTAATATTAGACATAGCAGTCTTTAAGACACACCAGTGATAAGGAGGGACATTTCATGATGATAAAAGAGCCAATTAATCAAAAAGATGTTAAAAACCTAAAATATGTATTTGTGTAATATAATGAACCTTCAGTATACCTGACAGAAGAAATTATTAAATCAGTAGCTGTTTGTCATTGGTTTTTCTCTATTTGATTATGTCAGCTCTTTCCATTAAAAACTTTTGGTGAGTTCTTATTGCAATTCAGAGTAATGTTTGCATTTTCTTCACTTCAGGAGAGTTGGACTTCCCTGGTAGCTCAAATGGTAAAAAATTTGCCTGCAGTGCAGGAGTGTTAGTGAAAGTGTTAGTTGCTCAGTCGTGTCCGACTCTTTGCAAACCCATGGACTGTAGCCCACCAAGCTCCTCTGTCCATGGAATTCTCCAGGCAAGAATACTGCAGTGGGTTGCCATTCCCTTCTCCAGGATATCTTCCCGACCCAGGGATAGAACCTGGGTCTCCTGCATTGCAGGCAGATTCTTTACCATCTGAGCCACCAGGGAAGCCCAGTGCAGGAGACTTGGGTTTAATTCCTGGGTTGGGAAGATCTCCTGGAGAAAAGAATGGCAACCCACTCCAGTATTCTTGCCTGGAAAATCCTATGGACAAACCATGGGATCGCAGAGTCAGACACGATTGAGTGACTTAACACTCACTTTCTTTCACTTGTATTTTCTAGCTTAGTTTAGTTGATAGTTGGCGTTTCCCTAATTTGAGCCTTAAAAGTCTATCCCCTTTACTCTGAACTTGTTGCTGTATGCAGTGGCCATATCTTTTTTTTTTTTTTTTTTTTAGCTCCTCTTTTGTGCC
The DNA here is from genome assembly GCF_016772045.2 of Ovis aries. Lineage (NCBI taxonomy): Eukaryota > Metazoa > Chordata > Mammalia > Artiodactyla > Bovidae > Ovis > Ovis aries. The sequence goes on from NC_056060.1 coordinate 52,385,540, forward strand.
ACTCATTCACCCCAGGTCTTTGCACATGCTGTTCCATTTTCCTGAATAATTCCCCCCTCCATCTTTTCTGGTTGAACCCTACTGGATGTACATCTTTTAAGTTTCTTCTTAAAAATGTTAATGATAGGCAACATTTATGGTATGCTTATTTTGTGATAGACAGTGAGTAAAGATTTACACAAATAATTTCATTTAAATTCCTCAAAGCAACTGTATGAGAGAAAAAGACTTTCCTGAAGTTCAATAGAACAATAACAAAATCCCTTGATATTCTATACTTAACAGAAGTAGTACAATGCAAAGTCTTGGTTAATTTCCTTTTTTGTTCTCCTGTGATTCTACAAGGCATGAGACTTTAAATATAATTTGGGAATTTATGTCTGGTAAGAGTACATCATGAGAAACCCTGGGCTGGAAGAAACACAAGCTGGAATCAAGATTGCCAGGAGAAATATCAATAAGTTCAGATATGCAGATGACACCACCCTTATGGCAGAAAGTGAAGAGGAGCTAAAAGCCTCTTGATGAAAGTGAAAGTGGAGAGTGAAAACATTGGCTTAAAGCTCAACATTCAGAAAATGAAGATCATGGCATCTGGTCCCATCACTTCATGGGAAATAGATGGGGAAACAGTGGAAACAGTGTCAAACTATTTTTCTGGGCTCCAGAATCACTGCAGATGGTGATTGCAGCCATGAAATTAAAAGACACTTACTCCTTGGAAGAAAAGTTATGACCAACCTAGATAGCATGTTGAAAAGCAGAGACATTAGTTTGCCAACAAAGGTCCATCTAGTCAAGGCTATGGTTTTTCCAGTAGTCATGTATGGATGTGAGAGTTGGACTGTGAAGAAAGCTGAGCACCGAAGAATTGATGCTTTTGAACTGTGGTGTTAGAGAAGACTCTTGAGGGTCCCTTGGACTGCAAGGAGATCCAACCAGTCCATTCTGAAGGAGATCAGCCCTGGGATTTCTTTCGAAGGAATGCTAAAGCTGAAACTCCAATACTTTGGCCACCTCATGCGAAGAATTGACTCATTGGAAAAGACTCTGATGCTGGGAGGGATTGGGGGCAGGAGGAGAAAGGGACGACCGAGGATGAGATGGCTGGATGGCATCACGGACTGGATGAACGTGAGTCTGAGTGAACTCTGGGAGTTGGTGATGGACACGGAGGCGATACATGAGGTCGAAGAGTCGGACACGACTGAGCAACTGAATGAAATGAATGAATGAAAGAATCTGCCTGCAATGCAGGAGACCCCGGTTCGATCCCTGAGTCCGGAAGATCCCCTGGAGAAGGAAATGGCAACCCACTCCAGTATTCTTGCCTAGATTATTCCATGGACAGACCATGGGTTCACAAAGAGTCAGACACAACTGAGCAACTAACACTTCCACTTTTCACCCATTTTAACACAGTTGGGACACACAGTAATGGCACAATAAGCCTTTGAGTCAGGAAGACATAAGTAAATACGTTACTTATGTCTGCAATTACAGTGTTTCAGACACTGTATTGATCTTGCTTTTCTTATCTACTGTGAGTTAGGTGGTAAAATTCCTATTTTAACGTAAAAAAAAACTGAGTAAAGAAATAAAAGTAAATATTGTAATTTTGCAGTTAATAATGAAGAAATTTAGGTTTTTATAGTAAACTTCAGAAGGGTTACCAGCCTCTTTTTATCCGAACTTAAGTTCTTTCTCGTAGTTACATTAGCTTTTTCTTGCTTTCTTTTTTTAAAAATTTTTATTTATTTTTTAATTGGTGGAAAATTGCTTTACAATTTCGTGTTGGTTTCTGCCATACAACAGTGCGAATCAGTCATAATTTTATATGTATATATGTGTGTGTGTATGTGTGTGTATATATCCCTTCACTTCTGAGCCTCCCTCCACATTAATTTATTCACTGTTTTAGTGTACATTAACTCTCTAGTTTTGCAATTAAGACTTTCTATTACCTGGCATTGGTAAAGAGTGAGTGTAGACATTTGTAATAAGATAAACCTACACTTGAACTCTGGTTCTTTTTCTAAATTCGTATTTCTTTGTACCTCATTTTATAAGCAATAAATAAAATACTATGTATTGACACTTAGTACATAATAGCATTGGGCTTCCCTGATCTCCCTGGTGGCTCAGTGGTAAAGAATCCACTTGCCAATGCAGGAGATATGGGTTCTATCCCTGGGTCAGGAAGATCCCCTGGAGAAGGAAATGGCAACCCACTCCAATATTCTTGCCTAGGAAATCCCACTGACAGAAGAGCTTGGCGGGCTACAGTCCATGGGGTCACAAAATAGTCAGGTACAACGTAGCCCCTAAACAGCAACAACAACAACGTAGTAACATTATTATCTGGGAGGGGTTTTGTTCTATTTGTTATAATATTGTTTTGGTTGGTTTGTTTTGGAGAGAAGTGATTAGTTCTTTCTTGTTGCTCACTGCACATGCTCTCTACTTCCTTCTCAAATAGAGAGTAACTGTACTTTATCATCCCTTCTTGTCACTAGAGGCCTAGGTACTGTATTTCCATAAACCAGGCTCACTATGTTTTCTCCAGTTGCCCAGGTGATCAGCCTGAGTGCATTGCCCCAGCTGTGGTTTCCAGATGGACTATTCACAGCCAAGGGACACTATGTTTCTTCAGTTTAGGATTTAAGACATAACAGACTAATGATGTAGAATAGTCAGTAGCCAGTGAACTGTTGAAGGACTCCTTAAAGATTACTCTTTAGGGAAGATGTGTAAAAAGATTAAGTCTTAGTGATTACTGTACCAAGGAGGAAGGCAGGATTAAGGAATATTGATATTCCTTTTTAATATGTGAATTGTTCAAGCTGATGATTAAACTCTGTGCTGTTACATGTAATAGCCATTGGGGCTGGTTCATTACTGGAGAAATAATAAAAATGAAAGAAAAACTGACAAATAGGTTTCACGGAGTAAAATAATATTAACTATCACTTGTGAGCTGTTTTGGAGAAGGAAATGGCAACCCACTCCAGTGTTCTTGCCTGGAGAATCCCAGGGATGGGAGAGCCTGGTGGGCTGCTGTTTATGAGGTCGAACTGAGTCGGACACGACTGAAGTGACTTAGCAGTAGCAGCAGCAGTGAGCTATTTAGCATTTGTGTCTGAATACTGTGCCACAAAAAATATGCATATCATTACATTTGGGTCAAATTAAAGCTCTAATCAAATAAATCTTACATACTGTACAGTCCAGTTAGTATGTTCTCAGACATCATGACTGGTGCCCAAATTATATGGACATTGACTCATAACTTAAACTGTTTAATATAAAAGATAAAGTATTTACTATAAAAAATGCAAGTATTCCTTGCATTCACTTGTGCCATCAGGAGGAAGCAGTCACTAAAATCCAGAATATGTGATACTCTCTAGTCAGCTGTCCTACACTCTTCAAAAAGTAAATGTCATGGGGAAAAGTGGTAGAGAGATTGTTCTAGGAAAAATACGAGAGACACCTACAATATATGAACCTGGATTTGATCTAGTTCTGAGAAAAGAGCTATACCAAGACAGTCTTGAGATAACTAGGGAAAATGTGATGTGGGCTACATGGTATCTTGTGAAAGTATTATTAATTTTCTTAGGTGGCATTTGAAATTGTGGTTATTTAGGAGATTGTGCTTATTCTTAGGAGATGTGTGCCAGGCTCTTCAGGGATCAAGTGTCTACAACTTCTATTTTGTAATTAATTTGTTTTAATTGGAGGGTAATTACAATATTGTGATGGTTTTTGCCATACATCAGCATGAGGTATATATGTGTCCACAGGTATAGATGTGTCCCCGCATCCTGAACTGCCCCCCCAACCCTGTCCCTCTGGGTTGTCCCAGAGCACTGGCTTTGGGTGCCCTGCTTCATGCGTCAGACTGGCACTGGCCATCTACTTTCCATATGGTAATGTACATTGTTCAGAGCTATTCTCTTAAATCATCCCACCTTCACCTTTTCCCACTGAGTCTAAAAGTCTGTTCTTTACCTCTCTCTCCTTTGCTGCCCTGCGTGTAGGAACACAGGCACCATCTTTCTAAATTCCATGTATATGCATTAATATACAGTATTTGTCTTTCTCTTTCTGACTTACTTCACTCTGTATAATAGGCTTCAGGTTCTTCCACTTCATTAGAACTGACTCAAATGCGTTCCTTTTTATAGCTGAGTAATATCCCATTGTGTATATCTACCACTACTTATCCATTCATTTTCTGATGGACATCTAGGTTGCTTCCATGTCCTAGCTATTGTAAGTAGTGCTGCAGTGAACATTGGGGTACATGTGTCTCTTTCAGTTCTGATTTCCTCAGGGTGTATGCCCATCAATGGGATTGCTGGGTTGTATGGCAGTTCTAGGGGCTTCCCAGATGGCTCAGAGGATAGAGAACCTGCCTGCAGTGCAGGAGACACCAGAGATACAGGTTCAGTTCCTGGGTTGGGAAAATTCCCTGGAGGAGGGCATGGCAACCCCCTCCAGTATTCGTGCCTGGAGAATCCCATGAACAGAGGAGCCTGGCAGTTTACGGTCCATAGGTTGCAGAGTCAGACACCACTGAAGCAACTGAGCACAGCACATAACATCACAGTTCTATTCCCAGTTTTTTAAGGAATCTCCACATTGTTCTCTATAGGGCTGTACCAGTTTGCATTCCCATCAACTGTGTAAGAGGGTTCCCTTTTTGCACACCCTCTTCAACATTTGTTTGTAGACTTTTTGATGGCAGCCATCTGACCGTCGTGAGATGACACCTTATTGTGGTTTTGATTTGCATTTCTCTAAGATATTAAGAAGAGGTGGCAAGAATACACGGAAGAACTGTACAGAAAAGATCTTCATGACCCAGATAATCATGATGATGTGATCATTAATCTAGAGCCAGACATCTTGGAATGTGAAGTCAAGTGGGCCTTAGAAAGCATCACTACGAACAAAGCTAGTGGAGGTGATGGAATTCCAGTTGAGCTATTTCAGATCCTGAGAGATGATGCTGTGAAAGTGTTGCACTCAATATGCCAGCAAGTTTGGAAAACTCAGCAGTGGCCACAGGACTGGAAAAGGTCAGTTTTCGTTCCAATTCCAAAGAAAGGCAATGCAAAAGAATGCTCAAACTACCGCACAATTGCACTCATCTCACATGCTAATAAAGTAATGCTCAAAATTCTCCAAGCCAGACTTCAGCAATACGTGAACCCTGAACTCCCTGATGTTCAAGCTGGTTTTAGAAAACGCAGAGAAACCAGAGATCAAATTGCCAACATCCACTGGATCATCGAAAAAGCAAGAGAGTTCCAGAAAAACATCTATTTCTGCTTTATTGACTATGCCAAAGCCTTTGACTGTGTGGATCACAATAAACTGTGGAAAATTCTGAAAGAGATGGGAATACAGACCACCTGACCTGCCTCTTGAGAAATCTGTATGCAGGTCAGGAAGCACCAGTTAGAACTGGACATGAAACAACAGACTGGTTCCAAATAGGAAAAGGAGTACGTCAAGGCTGTATATTGTCACCCTGCTTATTTAACTTATACGCAGAGTACATCATGAGAAACGCTGGACTGGAAGAAACACAAGCTGGAATCAAGATTGCCAGGAGAAATATCAATAACCTCAGATATGCAGATGACACCACCCTTATGGCAGAAAGTGAAGAGGAACTAAAAAGCCTCTTGATGAAAGTAAAAGAGGAGAGTGAAAACGTTGGCTGAAAGCTCAACATTCAGAAAACGAAGATCATGGCATCCGGTCCCATCACTTCATGGCAAATAGATGGGGAAACAGTGGAAACAGTGTCAGACTTTGTTTTTTGGGGCTCCAAAATCACTGCAGATCGTGACTGCAGCCATGAAATTAAAAGACACTCCTTGGAAGAAAAGTTATGACTAGCCTACATAGCATATTCAAAAGCAGAGACATTACTTTGCCGACTAAGGTCTGTCTAGTCAAGGCTATGGTTTTTCCTGTGGTCATGTATGGATGTGAGAGTTGGACTGTGAAGAAGGCTGAGTGCCGAAAAATTGATGCTTTTGAACTGTGGTGTTGGAAGACTCTTGAGGGTCCCTTGGACTGCAAGGAGATCCAGCCAGTCCATTCTGAAGGAGATCAACCCTGAGATTTCTTTGGAAGGAATGATGCTGAAGCTGAAGCTCTAGTACTTTGGACACCTCATGCAAAGAGTTGACTCATTGGAAAAGACTCTGATGCTGAGAGAGATTGGGGGCAGGAGGAGAAGGGGACGACCCAGGATGAGATGGCTGGTTGGCATCACGGACTCGATGGACGTGAGTCTGAGTAAACTCCGGGAGATGGTGATGGACAGGGATGCCTAGCGTGCTGCAATTCATGGGGTCATGAAGAGTCAGACACGACTGAGCGACTGAACTGAACTGAACTGAATAATGAGTCATGTTGAGTATCTTTTCATTAGCCATCTGTATGTCTTTGGAGAAATGTCTGTTTAGGTCTTTAGCCCACTTTTTGATTGGGTTGTTCATTTTTCTGGTATTACAACTTTTAGATGGTATAGCCAAATGCATGTGTTATACATACTATCTGTGTGTATATGTAGAAAGAGAAAATAAAGTTGGCAGATAATTATTATTGAATCTAGGTGAAGCCTATACAATTAATTGTTGGTTGTACTTTTATTTTTGTTTTTATTGGAGACTAATTACTTTACAATATTTGTTGTACTTTAAATTTTTTTTGCTTTAACTGTTTTTATAATGAAACATTTAAGAATACCTCTACACATTTAGCAGTTTTACAAATCTTCAAAGAAGAAATCATAATGAACATTAAAAAATATTAAGAACTAAATGATAATGAAAAGATTCCCCATTAGAACATATCAGTGTAGCTAACTGGTACTTAATAAAGATAAGAGTAGAAATCAGTTGGATAGAAAATTAAAATATGATAGAATCCAAAATAAGGTTTCTTTGCAAAATCCTGTTAAATGGTCAAGACTCAGAGAATTAAGGATGAAAAACGAAAATAATTACAGGTGCAGAAGAGATCACAGTAAAGGAATTTGAAAGCAACCTTGATATCAGTAAATTAAAAATTAAATGTAGTGGATGATTTTTTTTAAACTTTAAATGACTTCAGTAATATTTAGAAAAGCTGCTTGCCCTTTAACTGTTAAGGAGGTTGAATCATTTCTTTAAAAACTGCCTACAACGAAAATTTGTTGTTGTTTTCATTGCTAAATCATATCTGACTCTTTGCGACCCCATGTACTGTAGCCTGCCAAACTCAATGGACATGAGTTTGAGCAAGCTCCAGGAGATGGGGAAGGACAGGGAAGCCTGGCGTGCTGCAGTCCATGGGGTAGCAAAAAGTTGGACCTGACTGAGCGACTGAACAACAGTGTTTCAGCCAGCTTGAGTTTTGCAAAGTTAGTCCATTAGAAAATTTTTTCATAAAACTGACCACTTTAACAGATGCAGAAAGACAAATTATTGATTATCTGTGGTGCAGGAAAAAAATTTAATAACATGCAGTACCTGTTTATGATAAAACTTAAAAAGCTTGGAATAGAAGTTTCTTAATGTGATAAAGGGTATCTAAAAAGCTACTTGAAACATGCCTATTAGTGGAAAAGATTTGAAATATCCTTTTAAAAATTAGAAACAAGATGAGGATGTTTCTTATCGCTCTTATCCACATTGTACATTCAGAAATAAAGAAAAAAATAGAATGAGTTAAAGTTTGGGATAATTATAAGGAAAAAAGTAGATATATGAGTTGGTTTGTAGGGAAAACTTAATCTACATAAAAATTAACAAAATTATTAGGATAGTCTAGCAAAAGTCATTTGCATTTGTATATACAACAATAATTTTAATCTATATATATATAAAAGTATAAATTTTAATTTAAAAACATATTCAATAACAAAACCATTTCTTGTAAGTAAATCTAACAAGAAATGTGCAAGCCTTTTTAAGATGGATTTAAAAACCTAACTGAAATTTAAAAAATAATTTAGACCTAAATAAATGGGAAAACATGTCATGTTTATTTAAAGACTACTATAAAGATTTTTTTCTTGTTTCTTACCTAGTAGTTTTACAGATTCAATGCAATTTGAATCAAAATAGTGTTTTTCAGTAAAACACACAATCTAATTTTAAGCTTTTTGTGAAAGAGAAAATAGCCTAGAGTAGTCAAGGTACTCCTAAAGAAGAAGGACAAAGTTAAAAACCAGCAATACCAAATGCCAAGGCTAACTATAATTATGACTATAGTATTTATGGCATGAGGGTTCTAATTTCTTCATATCCTTACCAGAACTTGTTATTCTGTTTTGTTTTGTTGATACTAGTTATCCCAATGGCTATGAGATAGTATCTCATTTTTCAACCTATGAAATTGCTCCAGCACCATTGGTTGAAAACCTGTCTTTCCTCCATTATTGCTTTTGCACCATTGTTAAAAGTCAATTGAGCCTGTTTGAATGGGTCTGTTTAAAGTGCTGTCTTCTATTTCATTGATCTATGTGTCTGTCACTCTGACAATACAATGATAATCCAAGTTTCATAAAATGAATTGAGAACTTTTCCTTCCTCTTCTATTTTCTAGAAAAGATTGTAGAGTTGGTGTTAGTACTTAAGTGTATGGTAGAGATCTCTAGCACTTCTGAGCATTTATATTTAATTCTGAAGTTTTGTGATTTAATCGGTTTAATTCTGTTAGTCTTGTGTCAACATAATGAAAGTGAAAGGATGAGTCGCAAAGAGAAGATGGTTGCCACATAACTGAAAGATTAGTATTTGAAGTGTATAAGGAAATCCTTCAGATTACTAAGAAAAAGAAACAAGTAAACAGAAACTTAGGCAAAAAATGTAGGCATTCCAGAAAAAGGAAACGTGGTTTAAAAAGAAAAAAGACTACTAGACGGGCTCATACTTGTTTAGTGCTCAGGGAAAGACAAATCAAGACAACCTTTTCACATCCACCAGACTGGCAAAAATTAAATGTCTCTTCCTGCTGTCAGTTACAACTGTCCTGAATACTTTGTCTTACCTTTGTTGTATTTTCTCTCCTTTGATCATGAAAGGAGGAACATTTAATCCAGATTAGGGATGAAGAGATCACAGAATATTTTTTGGAGTGTATTCCTTGTTTTATAATACTAATGATACCCTCCATAAACCACAGAAAAACCTCCTTCTTTCAGGGAAATAACTTACTTTTGTCCCTTCTTAATTGGCACTCTTACAGGTATTTTAAATTCCTTTTCACTCTAGACAGTGTAGCTGTTTCATGTGTTTCAATGACATTAATTGGTCTTGTTGCTTGTTTAACTTGGTGCAGTGAGCTTCACAAAGTCCTTAACCATGCCTGATTTCAACTGCAGCTTTAGAATCAGATTAGTTTTTGACCTTCACTCCTATTCAATTTCATGAAGTTTCTCTTTTGTTTTGCAGGAGCATAAAGATTTGGGAGTGGTGGTGGTAGGATTTTAATGAAATTAATCTTATATTTCATAGCCATTATGAGTTGAATATAGGAAGAGGGTAGGTATTGTAGCTCTCCAGACAGATCATTGCCTCTTACACTTGACCAAAAGATGCTCCTGATAATTTAGTCCTTAGAGTTTATGTTAGAATATTGTTAGGAACCAGACCTTAATGCCTTGCCTAACAATTCAATATACTCTGTTCTTAAAGCCCTTACCAACACTCTAGCATTGATTCTCCCTGAGGTTGTGGGGGGAATGTTTTTTACCTGTGTTTCTAGATCAGTATTTTACAGCTTGAGAAACTAGTTTCTTAAGGTGACCAGTGAGAGTAAAATCTCTTTGTTAAATTCGTTTGGAAATGCTGCTCACTATAGCCCTCTTTCCAACCTGCTATAAGATGGAGACAGTGCGTGATAGCGTATTAAGGTCCATGAACAGTCCTGTATTAAAAAGATTGGGGAACCTAGAATATGTTTAATTTTGTTTAACTCAGCAGTTCCTAAATTTGCTTGAACATTGGCCATTTTTCCCATGGGATATCTATTTATATTGGGAGGAACAGTCCTCACAAAATGCAACTCTAGAATAAATGCCAGCAATATGTCACTAAGGTATACTGACCTTACAGTTATTTCCAGATGGCTAGCTCCTAATATTTTCATATACTTTTTAAATTTGACAACTACCTTCTCCCTATATTATGTTATAATCCCGTATTGACTGCAACACATAAATGGTATGTCCATCTGTGCCTGTGATTCTTGGTTTTAAGTGAAGGACAGCTTAGTGGCTGCATTTGTTAGGGACATATATTGGGATACTGATTACTTTATTGTCCTAGTAAGATCTAGAAAGGAGTTATTTCACATGAATTGTGAAGGGAGTCTCCCCAAGAGATTGACAGTTTCATGTACTTTTTAAGGAGTGTGTTAGTGTTAGTTGCTCAGTCATGTCCAACTATTTATGACCCCATGGACTGTGGCCCACCAGGCTCCTCTGTTCATGGAATTCACCAGGCAAGAATGCTAGAGTGGGTTGCCATTCCCTTCTCCACAGGAGCTTCCCAACCCAGGTCTCCTGCATTGCAGGCAGATCCTTTACCATCTGAGACACCAGGAAAGATAGTGTAGTCATAACTTTTATGTGTCCTGGGAAACCAAGAAATCTGTGTGACTTGCTTTACTATAGTGGCCTGGAACCAAACCCCCAACAACTCTGAGGTGCCTGTATTTATGGAGAGTATGAAAACATGTCTCTAAAGGACAGTGCAACAGTTGGGTCATGTAGAAATCACAAGGAGATGCCAGCTAAGGAGGCACCAAGAAGAAAGGGCCAAGAGGAGCGAGGCTGTTGCTCTTGCTGTTAGTCACTAAGTTGTGTCTGACTCTGCGACCTCATGAACTGTAGCCTGCCAAGCTCCTCTGTCCATGGGATTTCCCAGACAAGAATACTAGAGTGGGTTGCCATTTCCTCCTCCAACTTTTTAAGGAGTAAATATAATTAAAGAGTAACAGATGACCTATTTGGCCTGTTTGCTTACCTCTGAAGTGAAGTTGCTCAGTCGTGTGTGTCTCTTTGCGACCCTATGGATTGTAGCCTACCAGGCTCCTCCGTCCATCCATGGGATTTTCCAGGCAAGAGTACTGGAGTGGGTTGCCATTTCCTTCTCCAGGGGGATCTTCCCAACTCAGGGATTGAATCCAGGTCTGCCACATTGTAGGCAGACGCTTTTACCGTCTGAGCCACCAGGGAAGTCGCTCACCTCTGAAGCCGTCATCAAACTTGCTTGTGTTCTTTTAAGTGTAGCCCATGAGACATACTGTGCCATTGTTGTTTGGTCGCTAAGTCGTTTCCAACTCTTTGTGACCCCATGGACGGTAGCCGGCCAGCCTCTGACCAGGGGATGTTCCAGGCAAAAATACTGGAGTGTGTTGCCATATCCTTCTCCAGCAGATCTTCCCAACCCAGGTATCAAAACCATGTCTCCTGTATTGGCAGGTAGATTCTTTACCACTGAGCCAGCTGGGAAGCCCATACTGTGCCACACTTGTGCTAGCCAGGACACCAGCCACTGGCTACATGTGGCTATTGAGCACTCGAAATATGACTCAATCATATTGAGATGTGTGAAGTAGAAAATACATACTGGATGTCAACAATTTAGTAATACTAAAAACAATCTAAAATATTTTGATTTTTATATTTAAATACTAAAATTTTAAAGTTTTATGTATTACTTATATTTAATTAAAATTAATTTCATCCTTTTTTTTTTTACTACTTAATGTGACTGCTGGATAATTTAAGATTACTTATGTGGCTTGTATTATATTTCTGTTAGACAATGAGACTGCAAATACTTTTCCCATGAACTGACAGGTCTTGAAGACTGAACCTTATTATTTAGATTTTTATTACTATAAAGCTTTCTGGCCCAGGGGAGAATTCTGGTTTTGTTTTGAAAACTTTTGACCTAAGATCAAATGATTCTTCATTCTCTAAATCTCTTTGAAGTATCCGAAGAAGAGAGACCTTAATGGAATCATTCTTTAGGAATAGGGAGAAAGATGAAAATTGTAGACATTTCTAACTATCATTAATCAATTATTTTACCTGTGTCCATTGACAACTATTCTACCTTTAAAATATGACTAAAATATGTCTTGGTGTCTTCCTCTCTAAAACATCTTCTGAGCATCGAATGTCTTTATCCTCCTTGGATAATCTTCTACTTTATAGATTGGAACAATGTTCTTAGGCTCTCTGCTTTTGGTTCTTTTAGTGCTTTGGGGGAAAGAATTTTAGTATTAATTATAAAATTTGTATTTATGATTTTTGCCTTTCTGACAAAAGCCCTATGATTCTTGAGGTTAAATGACAGACACTAGGACATTGCACTTGGTGTCTTTTTTATAACATGCTGGTGTACTGAACCCTTTGCAGTCATAAATATGACTGTAGAATAAAATCTAGGAAAGAATAGTAGTAAGTCATGTCTCAAGAAGGCAGTACGCATGAGGGTCATTTCAAGTACAATTTTAAGAACACATCAAGCATCATTGCCTGCATCTGTTATCTTAGAGGAAATTTCATTTTAACTTCAGTCATTGGTAGCCATCCTCAGCTTGGTTTCCTTCTTTTAGAATCTCAGTTAAGCAAATATATAGTAATGAATACTATAGGTTGGATAAATGCTTTTTAGTTTAAAAAGACTTACACATATGTCACCTGTTGATCACACATAAGGTGCATTCAAGGAAAATGAAGTTACTTACCTTTATCTCTCTTTTTTTTTTCAATTTAAAGATCTGCCTTATCTCTGACCCAGCCTTTTCATAATATAGCATAAGAAGATATGAAGCTGCATGGCTCTATACTCTTTTTTCTGAAACTATGCACAAGGGCAGAAGAATAGTTTTTCGCACTGGAATGCCCACAAGATTCTGTCTTTTTCATATTTTTAGTTTGTTTTTGAAAGTTTTTTATGTTTGTTTTAAAAATTCAAACAACAGAAAGTGTAGAAAAAAATTTTTTTCAAGTTTGAAAACAAAGTAAATAGATTTTGATGCTTCTCAAAATCTCATCTCCCAAAGAAAACAGAGTCATCTTTATAGATGGATCTCTCTTTACATGTGCCTGTCTCATGTTTCATTTCATTACCTGTGTGGGCATTGTTACCTGGTCTGTAGACCAGGAAGATATATATTGCCTGTCTTTGGAACCTGAGGCTGCCTCTGCAAATCAGCACTAGAGGGCATTGAAGCCCAACAAAGAGTATACGACTTGAGAGCTAGCCGAAGCCTTCATCCAGCTCACTCGATGGCCATTCCTAATGTTTTTTGGAGAAGGAAGTTCCCAAGTTAAGAGATGAGGGCGCAGTTTTTCTTCTTTTGAAAGTATCAGTGTAAAATAGAGGCATTATTATCAGGTAGTATTTTTACTGTATAATGGAATAAATGAAAATGTATGACCTTGCACAAGGCATTTATTAACCTCTTTGATCTTCAATTTCCTTATTATAAGTGAAAAAGGATTAGAGTATTTGGTTTCATTTAACATTTATCAGTAGTCTGTTACTTGCTTGTTGTTGCAGTATGGCTTTTATGTAAATCGTCTTGTTTAATCTTCACAAAAAGCTTTGGAGCTGTCATTCGTGAAAAAGAAAAAATAGTTCATCTAATTAACAGGCATATCACTGATAGTGGCAGAATTGGAATTCTTTCTTCCACAAACCATGGTATTTTTTCCTGCTATGTGTGTCATAGTGTTTCTTACTACATAAATTTCTTTAAAGGAGTCTTTTTAATTTTAAAAAATATAATTGTATGAGCAAATGTTTTCCTGTTATTTGACAGCACATTTGCATCCTGTTGGCTATTTGAACTTTTTCTATCAACCTGAAAATCTGTTTGCATCAAAAAAAACCAGGAAAATGCATAGATTGAGACTAAAGAGAACAGCCAGTTTTGTTCAGTACTCTGCCTTCCCAAAGTACAGAGTTTTACAGTCCTTTTAGAGAAAATTTTAACGGTGAAAGTCAGCATTTTAATCAACTAGACACGTATAATGAAAGATGCCTGTATGTGGAATAACAGCAAAAATGGGAAAATAACTCATTAGAAAGTTTTTATGAAAATGAACCATTATAATCTAAACTTTCTAATATACTTGTTCTTCCTTATCTTTGGAGGATCAGCTCCAGGATCCCCCCTCAGATTCCAATATCTGCACCACTGAGGTCCCTGATATAAAATGGCGTACTACTAACATATTCTTTGGTATCTCTAGTGGCTGTTGAATAGTGCAGTAGCACGGTTATAGTGGATGAGTCTGTGACTTTAAGTATGCTGTATAGTCTGCTGCTGCTGCTGCTGCTAAGTCACTTCAGTCGTGTCCAACCCTGTGCGACCCCCCAGATGGCAGCCCACCAGGCTCCCCCGTCCCTGGGATTCTCCAGGCAAGAACACTGGACTGGGTCACCATTTCTTTCTGCAATGCATGAAAGTGAAAAGTGAAAGTGAAGTTGCTCAGTTGTGTCCAACTCTTAGCGACCCCATGGACAGCAGCCCACCAGGCTCCTCCATCCATGGGATTTTCCTGGAGTGGGGTGCCATTGCCTTCTCTCTATAGTCTACTCTTAGAATTTAAATTGTAATCAACATCAGAAGGTTTTCAGGTGTCAAACTATTCTCTTGGCTTTAGGACTTAACTTGCTATTCTTTTGAAAAGGATCTACAAAGTACTTCTACTTTCTAAACTTTGTTTTGAAATTTTTCAATTGTATACAAAAAGAGAGAAAGTATAGTGAACTCTGTTGTCTTTATTCAGTCCCAACAGCTAGTCTTATAGCTAATCTTATTTTTATGTAACCCCCATCTTTAACTATTGATTATTTTGAAGGAAATCTCAGGCATCATATGATTTAATCTTTAAATAAGTAGAGGTATATAATTAACACAAAAATAGTAATTCCTTAATGTTAGCAAGCATACAGTCAGTGCTCAAATTTCCACATCACATGTTTTTTTTCTTTACAGTTTGTTTGAATCAGCACCCATACTCTGCTCTTGGTTGAAATCTCTTAATCTATAGATATTCTTTTAAATTTTTTCTAGTAGTTTTTTATTTGTCAAACAAATTGGGTCATTTGTCTTCTGGATTTTCCCACAATCTAGGTTTTGCTGGTTTCACTCCTATGGTGCTTTCCCTCTTTTTCCTATATGTTGGTGGGTAGATGTGTATATGGGTCAGTGTGTAGACATGGTTCAGTATTTCGGCAGGAATACTCATGGGACATACTTCTTCTGTACTGAGCTAGATACCATAATGCTGCTCTGCTGCTAAGCCACTTCAGTCGTGTCCAACTCTGTGTGACCCCATAGACGGCAGCCCACCAGGCTCCCCCGTCCCTGGGATTCTCCAGGCAAGAACACTGGAGTGGGTTGCCATTTCCTTCTCCAGTGCATGAAAGTGAAAAGTGAAAGGGAAGTCGCTCAGTCCTGTCTGACTCTTCACAACCCCATGGACCGCAGCCTACCAGGCTCTTCTGTCTATGGGATTTTCCAGGCAAGAGTACTGGAGTGGGGTGCCATCGCCTTCTCCAAATGTTGCTCTAGGGAGCTATTTTTCTATTGAGGGCCACTGAGACAAAAGTCATTCTAGGTCTCATTTTTATTTTGTTTTCTCTTGTTCTTCCTAACCCTCATTTGACCTTCAGGTTAGGAATGGTTGGGAGGAGACTACTCATTCACCTGTTGATTGTTACTGGATTATTTATTTAAGGATATAGAAGCCACATGACTTCCTGAATAGTAGTAAATACAGGTTACTTTTTAATAACTTTTCCAATCTGTAGACTTCCTGTGGTACCTATAGCCACTTTTCCTGCAGGAAAAATTTAGCTCCAGTTACATTAAATTCTTGGTATATCTTTGCCCTTTATACTTAGGCTTTGATGAACATTTTGCAAAGACTTAACATAATCAAGTGATATTTACAAAACATCGTGGTTTTCTGGATTTTTGAACCAATTTAGCACTGCTAAGTCACTTCAGTTGTGTCCAACTCTGTGCGACCCCATAGATGGCAGCCCACTAGGCTCCCCCGTCCCTGGGATTCTCTAGGCAAGAACCCTGGAGTGGGTTGCCATTTCCTTCTCCGATGCATGAAAGTGAAAAGTGAAAGTGAAGTCACTCAGTCATGTCTGACTCTTAGCAACCCCATGGACTGTAGCCCTCCAGGCTCCTCCATCCATGGGATTTTTCCAGGCAAGAGTAGGAGTGGGGTGCCATTGCCTTCTCCAATTTAGCACTAGCAAGGCCATATTCTCATCCTGGGAAAGAGAGAGCAGAGACAGTATCAGTTACACATGAGCAATATCTTTGCCTCTAACTTTCCAGAGTTCTGGAAAGTTCATCTTCCTGCAGACCACTCCTGAATCTGTTTTTCTGGTGGGGTTTGTTTGTTTGTTTGTTTTGCATTTATTCATTTGTTTCTGGCTATGCTGAGTCTTCACTGCTGCACAGATTTTCTCTAGTTGCTGAGAGCTGGTGGAGGGGGCAGAGGTGCCACACCTTGCTGTGGTGCAAGGGGCTTTCATCGGGCAGGTTTCTGTAGTTATGGCACTTTAGCTTAGTTGCCCTGTGGCATGTGCGATCTTCCCAGACTAGGGATCAAACCTGTCTGCTGCATTGCAAGATGGGTTCTTAACCACCTGACCACCGGGAAAATCCCCTGAATCTGTTTTAATACCCTTTGACTTGTATGGTTTTGATATTTAGTTTTCACGAATGACCATCATCTGAATACTTACCCCCACATTCCCATCCCCATGTTGCCTTCTTTTCTCTCCTTTCTTTTCCCTCTTTTCCTCCTTGTATTGATCACATATTTATAACCACCTATAATATGCACCAGGAAAAGTGCTTTTAAGAAACAGATTAATAAGACAAAGGCCTTGTCTTCAAGTGAAAAGGTGTACTGCTGACCTCTAGTTCTCTGTATGAGAAAAAACAAAACACAATGTGTATCACATGCAGAATCCAGGGAAATTTAGCCCCCTAAATGTAAAAAGCAAACACTTAAAAAAAAAATCTCTGTGGTCTCATGATAAAGAAGACTTAAGGCACCAAAAGCACTTCTCATGAAGAAAAATAGTAATAAATTTGACTGTATTAAAGTAAAAGCTTTCTGCAAAACCAGGAATGCCATAAAAAGATAAACGAGCAGCAAATGGGGAGACCCCATGGACTGTAGCCTACCAGATTCCTCCATCCATGGGATTTTCCAGGCAATAGTATGGGAGTGGATTGCCATTTCCTTCTCCAGGGGATCTTCCCAATCCAGGGATTGAACCCGGGTCTCCTGCATTGCAGGCAGACGCTTTACCCTCTAAGCCATCAGGGAAGCCATCAAATGAGGAGAAGATACATGTAATTCAAATAACTGGCAAAGGGTTAGTATCCAAAGGATAAGAGGACACTTCTAAGTAAATAAAAATATATGTTAATATTAGTAGTAATAATATTGGCAAACAACCAAATATAAAAATGTGTAAGGGATATGAGAGGCAGTTGACAGTAGAAAGATTAATGACCAATAAACATAAATATGTTCAGCCTTACTAATAGGGGAATGTGTATTAAACAACAAAATATTTCACACACATGAGATTGGCAAAAGTCTATCATTACCACATTTTGGAGAGGATAGGAATCATTTTCATACACAGCTGATGGAGTGTACTTTGAAGGGCAATTTAGCAATAATTGGAAAGTTGGAGATCAACCATTCCAGAATTCCCTTGCAAGGTTTGTCTCTGTTTGTTTGTGTATGTGTCTATCTGAGGAAAAGTCTTGGCAGTGTGTATAGTAAGATCTATGTGCCAAGTGTTTGTTGCAATATTATGTGTTACAAAAATAGAGCTGGAAATACCATAGAAGTCTTTCAGTGAAAAAAGGTATAAATAAATCTAATATGTTCAAATAATGGGCATACCGTGGAGATACTACAGATTCAATTCCAGACCACTGAAGTAAAGCAAATATCAGAATAAAGTGAGTTGCACAAAGTTTTTGGTTTGCTAGTGTATATAAAAGTTACATTTAAAATATACTGTAGTTCATTGTGTTCAATAGCATTATGTCTAAAAATGTATATACCTTAACTTAAAAATACTATATTGCTAAAAAATGCTAACCATCACCTAAGCAAGCCTTCAGCGAGTCTTAAATCATTTTGCTGGTGGAAGATCTTGCCTTGATGTTGATGGCTGCCAACTGGTAAGGGAGTGGTTGCTGAAGGTTGGATGGCTGTGGCAATTTCTTAAAATTACAGTGAAGTTAGCCATATTGATTGAATGTTTTTTTCAAGGCCAGTTTCTCTGTAGTGTGCAATGCTGTCTGATAGCATATTGCCTATAGTAGAACTTTAAAAATTGAAGTCAATTTTCCCAAACCCTGCCACTGCTTTATCAACTGTTTATGTAATATTCTGAATCCTTTGTTATTTCAACAAATCTTCACAACTTCTTTATCAGAAATAGATTCTGTCTCAAGAAGCAACTTTCTCATCTGTAAGAAGCTACTACTAATCCATTCAAGTTTTCTTGTGAGATTTCACCAATTCAGTCACATCTTCAGGCACCACTTCTAATGCTGGTTCTCTTGCTGTTTTTACCACATCTGCAGTTGCATCCTCCACTGAAGTTTTGAACCCCTCAGAGTCATCTGTGAAGGTTGGAATCAGCTTCTTCCAGCTTAAATCATGAATGGAATCTAAAATGGTGAATCTTTTCCAGAAGGTTTTCAATTTAGTTTGCCCAGGTCTATAAGAGGAATCACTGACTGTGGCAGCTATAGCCTTACAAAGTGTATCTCTTAAAGAATAAGATATGAAAGTAAAAATGACTCCTGATTCATAGGCTGCAAAATGGTTGTTGAGGTAGCAGGCATGAAAGCAACATGTATTGTATCACATTTCCATCAGAGCTCTTGAGTGACCAGAGCAGATGATGACCAGAACATTGTCAATAAGCAGTAATCTACTTTTGAACTCTACTTTTTTTTTTTTTTTTTTTTTTTTGAGCACTAGCTCTCAATAGTGGGCACAGGATGTTCAATAAACCATGTATAATAGATGTGCTTCCATCCAAGCTTTGTAGTTCCATTTATAGAGCACAGGCAGAGTAGATTTAAGGCCCTAGGATTTTCATAGTGGTAAATGAGCATTGACTTCAGCCATCACCCGCTGCATTTACTCCTAACGAGAGTCAGCCTGTCCTTTGAAGCTTTGAAGCCAGGCATTGACTTCTCCTCTCTAGCTATGAAAGTCCTAAATGGCATCTTCTTCCAGTAAAAGGCTGTTTTGTCTGCCTTGAAAATCTGTTGTTTAGTGTACCCATCTTCGTTATTGATTTTAGGTAGATCTTCTGGATAACTTGCTGCAAGTTCTACCTCAGCACTTACTGCTTCAGTTTGCACTTACATGTTATGAAAGCAGCGTCTTTCCTGAAACTTAATGAACCAACCTCTGCTAGCTTCAGACTTCTCTTCTGTGGCTTCCTCACCTCTTCCAGCCTTCATATAATTGTAGAGCGTTGGAACCTTTCTCTGGATAAGGCTTTGGTCAAAGGGACTGTCTTGACTGGTTTGCTCTTCTGTCCAGACCACTCCAGCTTTCTCCTTATCAGCGTTAAGACTGTTTTGTTTTCTTGTCATTCATGCATTCACCAAAGTAGCACTTTTGATTTCCTCCCAAAACTTTCCTTTGCATTTGTAACTTGGCTAACTGGTGTAAGAGACCAAGCTTTGGGCCCGTCTCAGCTCTCTACATGCTTTCCTCAATCATTTCTATCTTTTGATATTAAGTGAGAGGCGTACAGTTCTTCTTTTCCCTTGAACACTTACAGGCCATTGTTGGATTATTTATTGGCCTAATTTCAATATTGGTGTGTCTTAGGGAATTGGTACCACTGACTCAATGGACAGGAGTTTGAGCAAACTCCAGGAGATAGTGAAGGACAGGGAAGCCTGCTGCTGCTGCTGCTGCTAAGTCGCTTCGGTCATGTCCGACTCTGTGCAACCCCATAGACGGCAGCCCACCAGGCTCCGCCATCCCTGGGATTCTCCAGGCAAGAACACTGGAGTGGGTTGCCATTTCCTTCTCCAATGCATGAAAGTGAAAAGTGAAAGTGAAGTCACTCAGTCATGTCGGACTCTTCGCAACCCCATGGACTGCAGCCTACAGGCTCCTCTGTCCATGGGATTTTCCAGGCAAGAGTACTGGAGTGGGATGCCATTGCCTTCTCTGCAGGGAAGCCTGGCATACTGCAGTCCACGGGGCTGCAAAGAGTCAGACACGACTGAGTGACTGAACAACAACAGAATAGGAAGGCTTGAAGAGGGGGAGAGAGAGGGATTGGCTGGTCAGTGGAGCAGTCAGAACTCACAAAATTTTTATTGATTATAGATATTTCATACCTATGGAATCATATAATATGTGGCCTTTTGTGTCTGCCTTCTTTTAGCATAAAGTTTTTAAGATTCATCCATGTTTTAGCACATTTCAGTACCTCAGTTCCTTTTTGTGGCCAAAGAATCCCATCGTGTGACTGTAACTCATTTTGTCTATCCATTCATCCATTGATGGACTTTTGGGTTGCTTTACTTTTTGGCTCCTATGAATAGTGCATCTGAATATTTATATACAGGTTTTTGTTGGTATAGCTATTTTCATTTCTTTGGGTATATACCAAGAAGTAGAATTGCTGAATTATATGGTAATTCAGATTTTAACTTTTTGAGGACGTGCCAGACTGTTTTCCACAGCACCTCCACCATCTTGTATTCCCGCCAACAGTTTTTCCACATCTTCACCAACAGATTCCAGTTATATTTAAGATGACATACTGAGTGAATGAATCAAAATGTCTAGATACTGGGATCAGGGTAGTTTCTGTTTTCTTTTTTATATTTTCTGGCTACACTTTTTAATCTTTATAAAATTAGCTTTTACTCTGGTTATTTTTTGTGTGTTTAAAATTTTGTTTTCATTTGAGCAAATTAAATGTTTCACATTCATTATTGACAAATATAGTGTAAAAATTTGTTTTCAATGATGAACTGTGAGCTGAATTGTAATCTACAAGAAAGATCTGAAGTTTTAAAATATTTTAACAGAATTATTTTACAAGAGAGCAACGTAGCAGTTTGATTTGTTCTGGCAAGACTAGAATGCAAAAGCTTCTTATGGTTGATGGATTACACAGTACCTCCACTACCTCACATTTTCTGTGGGTGAAGTCTAGTATCTAGAATTCACAGATCTCTACTTCTGCAACACAGGAGTTTTGAATCAAGTATATTGAAATTGTGAGTCACTCTGAATTCAGATTTGAGGATGCTAAATAAATTTAGAAGTAGTAGTGAACTTTTGGATGGAGGCCAAACTGGTGTTGGAAGAGGTGAGTGGGAGTCTCTTAGAATGATATCAGCATTAAACAAATTAGAAACAATTTGTTGAAAGTGGGAGAAACAGGTTCTGAAATGTTTTTAGCTAGAGCAGGGTTCTTTCAGGCATCTTGTTACTTACAATGTATTATATACTAGTATTTTTGGCCGGTGACTGTTTATTTATTGTATCATATTTTTTCTAAAGAAAGGGAAATGCTATAGTGTATTTCTGTAAAGTGTTTTGAAATAGGCTTCGATTAAGTTGATTTGTTTTTTGTTTCTGTTTTTTAAAAACATGCTTATGTTTATTGTCTCTTTTGTTTAGTCCCACTGGGAAAGAAAGTTTTCCACAGCTTCACTGTGTAATTTGATTTTGTTGTTGCTGTTATTTAGTCGCTAAGTGAAGTTGTGTCCAACTCTGCTTTGACTCCATGGATTGCAGCTTGCCAGGCTCCTCTGTCCATGGGATTTCCCAGGCAGGCATACTGGAGTGGGTTGCCATTTCCTTCTCCAGGGCATCTTCCCAACCCAGAGCCAAACCCATGTTCCTGTACCGGCAGGCGGATTCTTTACCACTGAGCCACCAGGGAAACCCACATAATTTGATTTAAGGGAAACAAAACATGCTTTCTCAAACTGTACCTGTCTTCCTGAAGTTGTTATATGCCCTCCTTGCTGGTATGTTTTCCCCTTTTTCCTATTCCATTGGTCTAGTATTGAGCTCTGTAGCATAGCGGTGATCTGACTTGATCTGCAAAGATTGAACTAAAAGATTTAGAAGATAAATGACTGGCATGTTTCATAAACTTAGTAATTACAATAGCAGGGCAAAATTATGAGCCTGATATTTTGTTTTTATCTAATACCAAAATACCAGGTTGATACTATTTAATTAAAATGTTTATAAAAGCAGTGATTTTTAAAATATCAGTGACACATTAAGTTTAATGAAACCGCAGCTTCATTAAATATAATCAATTATCAACAATTTAGAAAATATCAAAAACCTTAGAAAAATATTAATGGTAAACTTACATTATCATTTGAATGTAAGTTATTTGTAGATAAAATTAACAAAATAGTTTTATTCAAAAATAAAAATGAAGACCACTTAAACAATGAATATTTAAAAGTCAAAGATTATCTACCTTTTTTTAAACTTCAGGTTCATGTATGCACCAGTGGTTCATTATTGAGTAGTGACCATATTTTTGTGCATATTTTTTCTGCTGCTGAAAAAGTGTTCTTAAACTTAACAAGTTGAAGTAATGGTGAAAAAATAATTATATCTCCAAATATATCCATAGATAATCTCATTCCTTATTTGATAGCTTTGAGATGTTTTACTTTAAATTTTATATATTTACTTTTTCATTTTTGAAATGCTCATTGTTTTAAATGATCATAGTTTAATGAGTCAGAATAGGTCTTACAGGACTTGCTAAGAAGAACCACAGCCCCCGCAACCGCTAACTCATGGCCTCATCAGAGGGGAAAGCCAAGTAAAGTAAATACCTCCTCTGTCTTTTGCTGTCTTACCTCCTCCTGGTGACTAATATCAGCCCACTGGAAACCGCAGGGGAAGGAAGCCATAGCAGATACAGTGCATACAGGCCAGCCTCCTTTTGCAGAGGGTAGGAATTGGATCTGGAAGGGCAAACAGGAAAAATGTAGCCCAATAGTTTTAATTTCTAAGACACCACTTTTTAGTGATATGGTATCTTTTTGTATGTGATATAGCATCCAGTTTTTGTTTTTGCCCTTTGTGGGGATTAAATTTTTTTTCTTTCTTGCATGATCTTCTTTCTTCCCAGTGAGGATTTCATGCCCCCTTTTTAAGGGGAATGTCCTGTTTTTCATATTAGAGATCTTCCTCAATTGTATACCCATCTGAGTCAATGTAAGAGTGAGGTACAAAAAGCTAATAGGAAGGTCTTTGCAGTGGGGGTTTTGCTTTCTGATTCTATAGGTCCGAAGTGGGCCCTACAGATTTACATTTCTAACTAGTCCCAGGTGATGCTTGTCCAAGAGTCATATTTTAAGAACCATTTTATTAAGGAATGCTCTTGGGAATCACGTCTGTGAAAGGAAGGGATAGGAAGGAAACAGAGAGAAAGTTAAGCTGCAGTGTGAAGAGTTCTGAAGGAGAAATGGCCCATCAGAGATGTCCCAAAGACAAAGAGCTGGGTCCTTATTTCCTGCATGTTGTGCAGCCTCTGAATGTGAGCTGTCCCTAGAAGGAGATATGACCTTAGAGAGTGAAGTTTTCTTCAGCATAGCTATCTCCATTGTTGTTGTTGTTGTTCAGTAGCTCAGTCCTGTCTGACACTGCCAACCCATGGACTGCAGCACACCAGGCTTCCCTGTCCTTCACCATCTCCTAGAGCTTGCTCAAATTCATGTCCATTAGTCAGTGATGCCACCAGCCATCTCCTCCTCTGTCATCCCCTTCTCCTCCTGCCTTCAATCTTTCCCAGCATCAGTCTTTTCTAATGAATTGACTCTTCACATCAGGTGGCCAAAGTCTTGGAGCTTCAGCATCAGTCCTTTCAATGAATATATGTGTCCTTAGTCGCTCTGTCGTGTCCAACTCTTTGTGACCCCATGCACTATAGCCTTTCAGGCTCCTCTGTCCCTGGAATTCTCCAGACAAGAATACTGGAGTGGGCTACCATGTCCTTTTCTAAGGGATCTTTCCAACACAGGAATCAAACGCAGGTCTCCCACATTGCGGGAAGATTCTTTACTCTGAGCCACCTATCCAATGAATATTCAGCGTTGGTTTTCTTTAGGATTGACTGGCATGATCTCCTTGCAGTCCAAGGGACTCTCAAGAGCCTTCTCCAACATCACAGTTCAAAAGCATCAATTCTCTGGCACTCAGCCTTCTATAACTCTCACATCCATACATGACTACTGGAAAAATATAGCCTTAACTAATGTCTCTGCTTTTTAATATGCTGTCTAGGTTGGTCATAGATTTTCTTCCAAGGAGCAAGTGTCTTTTAATTTTATGGCTGCAGTCACAATCTGCGGTGATTTTGGAAGCCAAAAAAAATAGTCTATCACTGTTTCCATTGTTTCCCCATCTATTTGCCATGAAGTGATGGGACCAGATGCCATGGTCTTCATTTTTTGAATGTTGAGTTTTAAGCCAACTTTTTCATTCTCCTCTTTCACTTTCATCAAAAGGCTGTTTACTTCCTCTTCACTTTCTGCCATTAGGATGGTGTCATCTCCCTAGCTGAGGTTATTGATATTCCTCCCAGCAGTCTTGATTCCAGCTTGTGCTTCATCCAGCCTGGCATTTTGCATGATGTACTCTGCATATAAGTTAAATAAGCAAGGTGACAATATATAGCCTTGATGTACTCTTTTCCAATTTGGAACCAGTCTGTGTTTCCATGCCCAGTTCTAACTGTTGCTTCTTGACCTGCACACAGATTTCTCAGGAGGCAGGTCAGGTGGTCTGGTATTCCAGTCTCTTTAAGAATTTTCCACAGTTTGTTGTGATCCACACAAAGACTTTGACGTAGTCAATGAAGTAGAAGTAGATGTTTTTCTGGAACTCTCTTGCTTTTTCTAAGATCCAACAGATGTTGGCAATTTGATCTCTGGTTCCTCTGCCTTTTCTAAACCCAGCTTCAACATCTGGAAGTTCTCAGTTCACGTATTTTTGAAGCCTTCCTTGGAGAATTTTGAGCATTACTTTGCTAGCGTGTGAAATGAGTGCAATTGTGCAGTAGTTTGAACATTCTTGGGGCTTGCCTTTTAGCTCAGTCAGTGAAGGATCTGCCTGTAATGCAGGAGACTCGGGTTGGATCCCTGGGTTGGGAAGATCTCCTGGAGGAGAAAATGGCAACCCACTCCAGTATTCTTGCCTGGAGAATGCCATGGGCAGAGGAGTCTGGCAGGCTACAGTCCATGGGGTTGCAAGAGTTGTACACGACTTAGCAACTATACCACCTTGAACATTCTTTGGCATTGCCATTCTTTGGGATTGGAATGAAAACTGACCTTTTCCAGTCCTGTGGCCACTGCTGAGTTTTTCAAATTAGCTGGCATATTGAGTGCAGAACAAAGCTAGTGGAAGTGATGGAATTCCAGTCAAGCTATTTCAAATCCTAAAAGATGAAGCTGTTAAAGTGCTGCATTCAGTATGCCAGCTGTCCTGGCTTTGCTATTTCGGGATTCCCTGGTGGCTCAGATGTAAAAAATCTGCCTGCAGTGCTGGAGACTCTGGCTCGATCCCTGGGTCAGGAAGATCCCTGGAGAAGGGAATGGCAACCCATTCCAGTATTCTTGCCTGGAGAGTCCCCTGGACAGAGGAGCCTGGCAGGCTACAGTCCATGGGGTCCTAAAGAGTTGGCTGTAGCCAAGTGACTAACACTCGCTTTTTCTGCTGGAAGCACTCCCAGCAGGTGGGGGACAGTGTCCTTTTTTCCTGAAAAGGGAAAATGGGGCCATCTATTACAGAGTCCATACATACTCTTTTTCCAGTCAGCCTCCCACCCCTGTCCCAAGACAGCCACTTTTTCTAATTTTTCTTACTCCATTGATTAAGTTTGTCTATTCCAGAACATCATATAAATGGAACTGTACAGAACAAACTTCTAGGTGTTGTCTTGGCTCAGTATAATGTCCTGTAGATTCATCCATGTTCTTTTATGTATCAGAAGTTGTCACTACTGTTGTTTCTTGTTACTGAGTAGTATTCCAATCTATGAATATACAGCATTTTTATCTATTCTTATGTTAACTGCCACTTGGATTGTTTTCAGTTTGGGAGCATTTTTACTAAAGATTCTGTGAACATGTTTGTAAGAGTCTGTTTTGTGGACACAGTTTTGCTTCTCTTGGAAAATACCTAGGGACAGAATTGTTGTGTTATATAATAGGTTTATATTTACTAAAGTTTTTCAAAGTGATTTTACTTTTTTCATTTCCATCAGATATGACAGATGTGATTGCTCAACTTTGCCAACTTTTGGTGTTTCCAAGTGTTTCTAATTTTAACCATCCCAGTATGTATATAGTATATCCTGATGACTAATGGTGAACATCTTTTCATGTGCTTTCATTAGATGATTTGTCCATCTTTTCTTCGTGAACTATCTATTTCTGTTGTGTGCTCATTTATTAATTGGATTACTTGTCTTGATTTTTGAGTTATAGGAACTCAGTATATATTCTGGGCATAAGTTTCATCAGATACATTTTGCAAATATTTTCTTCTGATTGGTGACTTGTTTATTTTCTGACATCTTTATATATTTTCAGGTCATGATCTTCTTCTAGGCATTCTATAATTTAAACTTTGGTGGTTAATTTTATGAGCCAACTCAAATTTTCCTACAGAGTGAGCTGTGTTCTCTTGTTTATAGATACATCCAGTTATTCCATCAACCTTTGCTGGAAAGGTTTTTCCTTTTATCTTTTGAATTGCTTTGGCATCCCTGTTGCAAATTGGCTGACTGTATAGAAATCAGCTATCATTCATACCACGTTTTTTTTTAAACTGTAATAATGTTACTTTACTCCGGCTGCCTTCAAGATTTGCTTTCATCGTGATGTTTTCATCCCTTTGATTGTGATGTGTTCCTGTGTGATTTTCTTTCTAATTATTCTGCTTGGAATTTGCTGAGCTGCTTTGAATATGTAAGTTTGTATTTCTCACAAAATTTGGAGAAATTTTGGCCATTAACAGATATTTTTCTGTCTCATTATCTTCAGTTGTATATAACTAGACCGTTTGTTATTGTACTATGAATCTCTGAAGCTCTATTTATTATTTTGAAGATCTTTTTCTCTCTCCTTTAGAATCAGTAAAATGTGCTGATTATTTACTGCTTTAGTGACCTTTTTTCTGCTGTATCTGATCTCCTTTAAAGAAATCCAATGAATTTTGCATTTCAAATACTGTCCATTTTACTTGTAGAATTTCCATTTGGTTCTTTCAGTTCTACTCTCAGCTGAGATTCCTCCCATGTGTACATTTATTACGACCATATTTTCCTGAAATACTTGAATGTATTTATAATACTTGCTTTGAAGTCTTTGTCTGTTAATTCTGAAGTCTAGATTATTCAGGGTTTGTTTTCTTTGAGCTGCTTCTTTTTCTTGACTCTAGGTCTCTTTCCTTTTTCTTTGTTCTGGTAAATTTTGCTTGTATGATGGGTATCGTGATAGTTGTAGACTTTGAATTCTGTTATTTTTCTCTGATGAGGTTTTGTTTTGTTTTGTTTTGTCCTGATAGATAACACGGCTGAATTCAAATGCCCCAACATTATCATTCCTGTGTTAAGTAGCAACAGAAGTCTCCTCTCAACTCAGATCTTTACACTTTTCAGCTGTTGCTTTTTGCTGGACTCCTTGGAGCCTTCCCCAAATGAAGGCCATCTAAATATTTGGGCATAGTTTACACAGAAATCTTGTGGTGCTTTCTAGCCCTAGACTTCGTACTGTGGCTCCTCAGCTAGCAGGAAGGCACATTTTTGTTTCAGTCCCTACTGATTGTCATTGTGTCTGTAATAAGTGACCTCAGGCAACAGCCCTGTAAATACAGATACTATCTGGTGCAGTTCCTATCTGGTGCAGTTCCTATCTGGTGCAGTTCCTTCTTTTAAGGTTGATGCCCCTCCAGTTACTACCTGCTTTTGGTCATATCTGTTTTTATATTTTATCCACAGTATATGGTTGTTAAAGATGGAAAAGCTACTCTAAGTTAGCTTGTCAGTATTCAAAGCAGAACATTAAAATGTTGAAGCTTTATTTTATTTTAATTGAGTCAGTCAAACCATCCATTATTCAGAGAATATTTTAGGAAATTGTAAAACATCCACTAAATGGAATATTGCAGTATATTAAATTTTTGAAACAAAATTTGGAAACGGAACAAGGATGTCTACTGTCACTCCTACTTTTTACCGTTAAATTAGATATTTTAGTCAAAGTAATTAGATAAGAAGCAGAGGTGGGAGGAAATAGAGATTGGAAAGGAAAAAGAATATTTTCACTATCATAAGTGAAATTATATTCTACAAGAGAATCTGTGTACAATTAGAACGAATCAGAGTTCAAGAAGGCTGCTGGATATAAAGTCAGCATAGAATACCAATACCAACATTCACCACATCAGAATGTACATGAAACCAGTTGGAAAACATATTAAGAAAAAAGAGATACAGTTTATAATACCATTTATAAGCTTCCTAGTACTCATTAACAAAAGATATTAGAGAAAATTACATGACATCTTTTAGGACAGAATAAATTCAAATTATCAGTTAACTCCCCCATTTCTGTCATACCTATAGTATCAGTACAGTTGTTGAATACGGAAAAACTAAAAGCTCACCTGGAGTTAGACGTCCAAGAATTATCAAGATCATTCCAGAAATGGTCAACAAGTGTCATGCACATTCAAAGCGTGGTATTGACTCAGGTATAGACAAGTAGATTAGTAATAAAAATGAAAAAAGCTTGAAACAGATTCAAGCATGTGTGTAAACATGTATGTAAAGCATGTACGCATAGTAAAGTGAAAGTGAAAGTCACTCAGTCATGTCGACTCTTAGCCACCCCATGGACTATTCAGTCCATGGAATTTTCCAGGCCAGAATACTGGAGTGGGTAGCCTTTCCCATCTCCATGGGATCTTCCTAAACCAGGGATTGAACACAGGTCTCTTGCATTGCAAGTGAATTCTTTACCAGCTGGGAATTCTTTCCCTTCTTCCCACAAGGGAAGGCCAAGCCTATCCTTCTGTAACAGATCTTCCCAACCCAGGGTCTCCTGCAATGCAGGCGGATTCTTTATCAACTGATCTATCAGGGAAGCCCAAGTGAAAGTCGCTCAGTCGTGTCTGACCCTTTGCAATCCTATGGACTATACAATCCATGGAATTCTCCAGGCCAAAAGACTGGAGTGGGTTAATACTGTTCCCTTCTTCCGGGGGTCTTCTGAAGCCAGAGATTGAACACAGGCCTCCCACATTGCAGGCGGATTCTTTACCAGCTAAGCCACAAGGGAAGCCCATAGAAAAATAGGAAACAATTGGTTTGCCAAATACCATACAGAATAAACTCTGATTAAAATCAAAATAAAAAAAACTAACTTCAAAAATTTTAGAGCAAAATATGGAATGTCTTTAAAAGTTTAGCTAGATAGGATTTCTTACAACAAAAGCACAGGTCATAAAGAAAAAAATTAATAACTGTTACTAAATCAAGAATTTAAACTTCAGTAAGTTTTTCCAGTGGTCATGTATGGATGTGAGAGTTGGACTGTGAAGGAGGCTGAGCTCCGAAAAATTGATGTGTTTGAACTGTGGTGTTGGAGAAGACTCTTGAGAGTCCCTTGGACTGCAAGGAGATCCAACCAATCCATTCTGAAGGAGATCAGCCCTGGGATTTCTTTGGAAGGAATGATGCTAAAGCTGAAACTCCAGTACTTTGGCCACCTCATGCGAAAAGTTGACTCATTGGAAAAGACTCTGATGGTGGGAGGGATTGGGGGCAGGAGGAGAAGGGGATGACAAAGGATGAGATGGCTGGATAGCATCACTGACTTGATGGACATGAGTCTGAGTGAACTCCGGGAGTTGGGATGGACAGGGAGGCCTGGCGTGCTGTGATTCAGGGGGTCACAAAGAGTCAGACGCAACTGAGTGACTGAACTAACTAACTAAGTTACTAAAATGTATCACTAGCAAACTTCAGATGAGAAGACTAGTATCCAGAATATATAAAGAACTATTCCAATTTAATAAGAAATCATCAATTCCACTTAAAAATGGGCAAAAACAAGAACCAGCAGCTATGGAGGAGAACCCATACAGTCAAGAAGCAGGTGAAAAAGTATAAAACATTGTTAGTAATTGGGATGCTGACAATTTAAAATTTTTTCATACCCATTAGAATGGCAAGTTTTTAATGTATATATGTATTGTGTATAAATGTCATCTACATGTACTTTTTTTGCACAAGTTAATAGGAAAATTAACTCAAACTACCACACAATTGCACTCATCTCACACGCTAGGAAAGTAATGCTCAAAATTCTCTAAGCCAGGCTTCAGTGATATGTGAACTGTGAACTTCCAGATGTTCAGGCTGGTTTTAGAAAAGGGAGAGGAACCAGAGATCAAATTGCCAACATCTGCTGGATCATGGAAAAAGCAAGAGAGTTCCAGAAAAACATCTATTTCTGCTTTATTGACTATGCCAAAGCCTTTGACTGTATGGATCACAATAAACTGTGGAAAATTCTGAAAGAGATGGGAATACCAGACCACCTGACCTGCCTCTTGAGAAACCTGTAGGCAGGTCAGAAAGCAACAGTTAGAAATGGACATGGAACAACAGACTGGTTCCAAATAGGAAAAGGAGTACGTCAAGGCTGTATATTGTCACCCTGCTTATTTAACTTATATGCAGAATACATCATGAGAAATGCTGGGCTGGAGGAAGCACAAGCTTGCATCACGATTGCTGGGAGAAACAGCAATAACCTCAGATATGCAGATGACACTACCCTTATAGCAGAAAGTGAAGAAGAACTAAAGAGCCTCTTGATGAAAATGAAAGAGGAGAGATGAGAGTAGAAAAAGTTGGTTTAAAGCTCAGCATTCAGAAAACTAAGATCATGGCATTTGGTCCCATCACTTCATGTCAGATAGATGGGGAAACAGTGGCAGACTATTTTTTTGGCTCCAAAATCACTGCAAATGGTGACTGCAGCCATGAAATTAAAAGATGCTTACTCCTTGGAAGGAGAGTTATGACCAACCTAGGCAGCATATTAAAAAGCAGAGACATTACTTTGCGAACAAAGGTCCATCTAGTCAAAGTTACGGTTTTTCCCATAGTCATGTATGGATGTGAGAGTTGGACTATAAAGAAAGCTGAGTGTCGAAGAATTGAATCTTTTGAACTGTGGTGTAAGAGAAGACTCTTGCGAGTCTCTTGGACTGCAAGGAGATCCAACCTGTCCATCCTAAAGAAAATCGGTCCTGAATATTCATTAGCAGGAGTGATACTGAAGCTGAAGCTCCAGTACTTGATGCAATACCTGATGCAAAGAGCTGACTGATTTGAAAAGACCCCGATGCTGGGAAAGACTGAAGGCGGGAGGAGAAGGGGTCGACAGAGGATGAGATAGCTGGATGGTATCACCGACTCAATGGACATGAGTTTGAGTAAGCTCCAGGAGTTGGTGATGGACAGGGTCGCCTAGTATTCTGCAGTCCATGGAGTCGCAAAAAGTCGGACAGGATTGAGCGACTGAACTGAACTGAATAGGAAAATAGAGACTATATATTCTGCCTATGGAAGTATGAATGTATATAGGAATTTTTGGAGAGGAATTCTGTAATACATAATTAAACTGAAAATACATATTCATGAATCCTAGAAAATTGACTTCCAGATTTATAACTGAGAGGTTTTTGATTGTGTATACCAGGAGACATGTACAAAGACATTTGTTGCAGCATTGCTTGAAGAAAATCTGAAAAGTACCTAATTGGCTTTCAGTAAGGAATGGATGAATAAATGTGATATAGTCATTCAGTGAAATACTTTCAGCAGTTAAAATAAATGGACTTCATCTAAAGTGTATCAACATGGAGAGATCTCAAAGACAGGGTTTGGTGAAAAAGACATTTGCAGAATATATACAGTGTAATGGCATTTATATAAACATTTAAAAGCTTCTAGTAAAGGGGAATATATTTAGATCTATGGTTTAAAAAAATCATATTTTCACTTTCATGTTGATTTGTCTAAAATATGCTTTTCTAAGTGGTCCCAAAGAATTTTCTTTATATGGGGACTAAGTGTACATTTTGTCACTCATTTGTTCAGTGGATTTTATTGACCATCTAACATGTGCCAAATGCTAATACAGCAGTGAGCAAAACAGATTGAGCCCATTTTCATGGAGTGTAAATTCTAGACAAGGAAGATAAGTGATGGAAAATATTTTACATGAAGAAGTAGTCAGGGAAGAAGTGTCTGTAAAAGATAATATCTAGCAAAATCATGAAAAAAGTGAACAGATAAGTTATATGGAGGAAGGGTCTTAGAGGCTGACTGAAAAAGCCAGTGCAAGGCCCTACTCCTGCTTTGAGAAGCAGCAGGGATGCCAGCATGGCAGGAGCTAAATGAATGAGGAATAGACTAGTATGATATGAGATGAGAAAGATAGCAGAGGACTGGATCCTCCAGGAACATAGGACTAATGTGGTGGATGGTGTCACTTTGAACACTTGGTTGAGAGTAGCTCACAGGACTGATGCTGGAGGGTGTAAGGATAGATGCAGGGAAACCAATTAGAAGGTTATTATAACACTTTTGAAAAGAAATGATGATGGTTTAGACCAAGGTGGTGAGAAACAGTTGTATTTTTTGTATATTATTTTTTAGCAGCAATTCTTAAACTATAGAAAACCCTCTTCAGGTTAGTCACTCAGTCATGTCCGACTCTTTGCGACCCCATGGACCACAGCACGGGAGGCCTCCCTGTCCATCACCAATGCCAGGAGCTTGCTCAAACTCATGTCCATCTAGTCGGTGATGCCATCCCAGCCATCTCATCCTCTGTCATCCTTTTCTCCTCCTGCCCTCAATCTTTCCCAGCATCAGGGTCTTTTCCAATGAGTCAGTTCTTCACATCAGGGGGCCAAAGTATTGGAGCTTCAGCTTCAGCATCACTCCTACCAGTGAATATTCAGGACTGATTTCCTTTAGGATGGACAGGTTAAATCACCTTGCAGTCCAAGGGACTCTCAAGAGTCTTCTCCAACACCACAGTTCAAAAGCATCAATTCTTCGGCACTCAGCTTTCTTCACAGTCCAACTCTCACATACGTACATGACTACTGGAAAAACCATAGCTTTGACTAGACAGACCTTTGTTGGCAAAGTAATGTCTCTGCTTTTGAATATGCTGCCTAGGTTGATCATAACTTTTCTTCCAAGGAGCAAGCATCTTTTAATTTCATGGCTGCAATCACCATCTGCAGTGATTTTGGAGCCCAAGGAAATAAAGTCTGTCACTGTTTCCATTGCTTCCATGAAGTGATGGGACTGGATGCCATGGTCTTCATTTTTTGAATGTTGCGTTTTAACATAGCTTTTTCACTCTCCTCTTTCACTTTCATCAAGAAGCTCTTTACTACTTCTTCACTTTCTGCCTTAAAGGTGGTGTCATCTGTGTATCTGAGGTTATTGATATTTCTCCTGGTAATCTTGATTCCAGCTTGTGCTTCATCCATCCTGGCATTTCACATGATGTGCTCTGCATATAAGTTAAATAAGCAGGATGACAATATACAGCCTTGACGTACTCCTTTCCCAGTTTGGAACCAGTCTGTTCCATGTCTGGTTTTAACTATTGCTTCCTCACCTGCATACAGATTTCTCAGGAAGCTGGTAAGGTAGTCTGGTATTCCCATCTCTTTAAGAACTTCCCAGTTTGTTATGATCCACAGTCAAAGACTCTGGTGTAATCAATAAGACAGAAGTAGTTGTTTTTCTGAAACTCTCTTGCTTTTTCGATGATCCAACGGATGTTGGCAATTTGGTCTCTGGTTCCTCTGCCTTTTCTGAATCCAACTTGAGCATCTGGAATTTTATGGATCACATACTATTGAAGCCTGGCTTGGAGAATTTTGAGCATTACTTTGGTAGCGTGTAAGATGAATGCAGTTGTGTGGTAGTTTGAACATTCTTTGGCATTGGATTTCTTTGGGATTGGAATGAAAACTCTTGGTGAGAAACAGTTATATTTTTGATATATTATTTTTTCACAACAATTCTTAAACTATAGAAAACCCTCTTATCTCAGAGAAACTGTGGGAGTTAAGTGAGAAAGATAGCACGCTTTAGCTGCTAATGAGTGAGAAGCTATGCACACAATCCCAAAATCCCCCAAAATTTTAAACTGAAGATTTTCTTTGGAGGAGGGGATTTCAGTTCCTCTTACCAAAAGGTATCATTTACTTTTCTTTTTCTGTTAATGATTCTGAATTTTGCAGTTGAGTTTAATGCAGTCACACTTTGGTCTTTAAATAATCAAATTTGAAATTCAAGTACAAGGGTAAAGTTTTGAGGTTACTGATTGCATTAACTGAATTGTTATTTAAATACTTAATTTTGCTTACTCCACAGATTAAATGTATAGCTGTATATAAAGGCAAATGACCATTTTTTGCATTTATATGGCTCTAGAACCTTTTGTTGAAGATAATATGGTTTGTAACATCTTTTATGACTGTATATAAACTATCTTTGAACTTTTGTATGATTTCATTTCATTTGCCCTTTGATGTGTTAAGATTCAGTTATTAAATTATTTTATACTGGCTTCATTTGTTTTATATATTGTTCACTTTTTTCAGTAATTCAGTTAAATTTGTATATAGTGGCTTTTGTGTTATTTCTAAGTATAGTCTTTTTCTCCAACTTATTGTCATTTTAGCTAATCTTTTTTACTTTTATGTCTAGGGAGTCCATGTGTGTGTGTGTCTGTGTGTATATGAGGGAGGAGGGAGAAAGAGGGGAGGGGAAGAGAATCTACTTTTTATTTTTTTAATTTAAAAAAAAAATTTTTTTTTAAATTTTTACAGCTCAACAAGCTGTATGTGGGATTTTAGTTCCCCAACCAGGAATCGAACCCACACTCCCCTACAGTGGAAGCAAGGAGTCTTAACCACTGTACTGCCAGGAAAGTCTCCAAGAGAATCTACTTTGTAACAAGTCTTTAGATATACAGATAATATTATACCATTATGGCTTTTAGATGCTAAACAAATCATTGTCCAAAGTAAACTCTGTTCTATTTCTGTATGTACTATATGTACTAATACATCTGCAGTTTTATGTATGACTAGAAATTTAATCGTTTGTTTAAAATATCTGTTATAATGATAGAGCATAACAACAATAAGATTACTATAGCAATGAACTCAGTAAATATTCTGATCGTGTTTTAGGATTGAATTTAGTACGATGAGTAGGAGATAGGTTTTTGTTTTGCTTTGTGAAAAATGCAGTTTTAGGCTCCAATGCCTAATCTTAATAAGAAATTTAACTTATTTTTTTCATGGATATGAAAAAATGGATATGGATAGTAAATTACCACGTGTTTGAAAATACTTTGAATATTTAATAAATTTATTAGTCTTACTAATTTAACTTTCTTTTTCTTTTAGCAAAACTATACAATCTAAGGTGGACTGCATTTTGGTAAGTAAAATAACTAATCTTAAAGTTTTTTTGTGATAAGGCTTTTCCCACTACATAAAATATATTATTTTTCAGTAAATACTTATTTTAAATATAACTGAGTTTTAGTGAGTAAAATTTGACATTTAATTGCAACCATAGGGGTGAACTGGCTATATGCTGTCTACTTTCCTATATGTCATCAATAATGAAATCATAATCTGAGGTAACTGCATGTTTTTGAAACTTACTGGCTTTTACTAAAGATCGCTTCAGCATTTAATAAAGTGAATGTTTAGCTTTCTATTCTAGTAATTCTTAAAGGATTTGTTAAAGAAAAAATTTAAGGTGTTTGATAGGTTAGTTTTCTTGTGGTGAGTGATGTGAAAGTCTCTCAGTTGTGTCTCTTTGCAACCCCATGGACTATACAGTCCATGAAATTCTCTGGGCCAGAATACTGGAGTGAGTAGACTTTCCCTTCTCCAGGGGATCTTCCCAACCCAAGGATCGAACCCAGGTCTCCCACATTGCAGGTGGGTTCTTTACCAGCTCAGTCACCAGGGAAGCCCAAGAATACTGGAGTGGGTAGCCTATCCCTTCTTCAGGGGAATCTTCCCGACCTAAGAATCGAACTGAGGTCTCTTGTGTTGCAGGCGGATTCTTTACCATCTGAGCTACCAGGGAAGCCCTTTTGTTGTGGTAGTGTGTTTTTTATATTTGGGTTGCTAGACTTCAAGAATTAAAGCCACAATAATCGTTTACATTTAGATTGGACTTGTAGAGTATAAGAATTTGTTTAAATAAAAGCTTTTTAAAATATTTAATGTATTAGGTTTTGTTGCTATAATATACTTTTCATGTTTGGACTGCTGGCCTTTGGGAGTTAAAGCCACAAAATAGTTTAAATTTAGATTGTATTTTCAGTTCCATTGATCTTCTCTTAAACATATAAGGGAAGAAGTATGCAGCTACTGAGAGTACTGGAATAGTACTGACTTCTTTCATGTAAAGTTTATTAATGGAATGTTCCCTGAGCTCTAGAATATTCAGTGACTGCACTGTTAGATTCCCCAAAATGTCACTGTTGTTAGTCTTCTTTCTCTCTTGTGACATTAGGACTTTCTTACGCAGGTTTGTGTCTTCATTATAAGCTACCTTTTTTTTTGTTGTTGTTAGGGAGCAGGGGTCTGCAGTGTCTGGTGCTGAAATAGTATATGATCTTATTAGCTTATGATACTAGTTTCTAGGTAGGTGAGTAAATAACATTACTTCATAGGAGAAGAGGTATGAAAGGTTCTCCTATGCTTTTCTAACCTAATGTTTGAGAAAGAGTACTTTGTGGGGATGTTTTCCCCCTTTTTTCCTTTTTTTCAATACTCTAAAGTAGATGATCTTGTTACTTACCTTTTACAAATGAAGAGACTAATGCTCTTGCATTTACTAAAAAAAAATATTATTGGGCCAATGCTAAATATTTGGGAAACAAAAGGACATGTTCCCTTGCCCTCAAGAAATCCAGTCTGTTAAAATAGATTTAATAATTCTCTTAAGACCTAGGAAGGTAGTGACTGGGGATGGAGGGGTAGCCTTACCCCCACCGCTGAGAGCATTTTCTGTTTCTCTCTACTCTCAAGAGTTCATATCTACTCTCAGTTGTTTATATCTATCACTCAGTAACTGCATAATTACTCTTTGCTAGACCCTGTCTGGGTGTCAAAATACAATGGTAAACAAGACAAGTACAGTTGCTATCTAAGACTCTTGCCTTTTTTTTCTTTTAGAATCTGAGATAATATTGGAGGAATATTCAGTTTTTCTTTTCATTGAGAAAGTTGAGACAGAAGGTATAATTTATTAAATGTGGCATTTATAAAATACTAACTAAGAACAAAAAGGATTTTTAATCTTTTAAGAATTCAGAAGTATTTATATTTTAGCATAATTTTTAAAGTTATATATATATTTGATGAACAAGATAGTAAGATCTGTAGCTTCATAAAGCTTCCATTTTATTGAGTGAAGTAGACATTAAATGAATGGTAAAATAAGTAAGCTTTACAACTTCAGATAATAATAAATGCTATTACAAAAATTTTACAAGGCAAAAGGAGACAACTGACGGTGTATAGGGAATCTTTAGATTGAGTGATTTAGGAAAAGTATCTGAGGAAATGACATTTGGAAAGAGACCTGAATAAGAAGAAGCCAGTCTTGTGTAAAAATCTGCCTGTGACAAATACTAGGCAGAGGGAACAGAAAGTACAAAAATTCTGAAATAGAAATGAACCTGGAATGTCTGGAGAATACGAAGAACCCAGTGCGCTAGAACTTAACAAAGGGAGGAGAGGATGATAGGAGAAAAGAATAGCTATGGCAAACAATATGTGTTTTATTCTAAGTGCATGGAAGCCAATTAAAAGATTTCAAGTACGAGAATAGTATGATCTAGTTTTCTTTTCTTTTTTTTCTTTAATACCCTAGCAGTTGTTGGGAAATAGGCTTTTAGGGGGATAAGAGTAGAAGCAGGAAAATCAGTTAGGCTATTGGAAAAGTCGAAATAAGAATGCAAGGCGGTTGCTCGCTTGGAAGGGGAAGATGGGGAAAAAATACAGTAATGGGTTCAAGGCATATTTTGGATATAAAGCCAGTAAGCCTTCCTTGCTGATGTATTGATTGTAAAGGGAGAAACAAAGGAATTAAGGATAATTCCTTTTGGTCTAAAAAATTTCCTTTAGTATTTCTTATAAGTCACATTTGCTCACGATGAATTCTCTTGATCTGTATTTGTCTGTGAGTGGCTATTTTACTTTGTTTTGAAGAATAATTTTACTGGATATAGAATTCTTGATTCATAGGTTTCTCTTTAAAACGTTCCGTCTCTTTGAATATATCATTTCTCTACCTTTGGCCTTCATTGTTTCTGATGAAAAGTCAGTCGTTAATCATGTTGTTTTCTGGTACATGATGAGTTGTTTTTCTCTTCTTGCCATCAAGATTCATTCACATATTCATTCACTCACCCACCTGCTCTTGCTTTCAATAGTGAGACTATCTTACAGGTAGGTGTGGATCAATTTGTGTTTATCCTACTTTGGGATTTCTGAGTTTGCATCTGTAGATTAATCTGACTTGAGAAGTTCTCAGCCGTTATTTCTTCATATATATATATATATATATATATATATTTATATACTTATCCCTTGAATTCCCCTCTCCATAGGAAGCTGCCATTACACATAAGTTTAAATGATTGGTTTTATCCCTCTAGTCTCGGATTTTGTTCCTTTTTTGTCTGATTATCTTTCTTTATGTTCTTTTTTTTTTTTTTTTACATTCCCTTTATTTTTTTTTTTTAGTTTTTTTTTTTTTAGTTTTTTATTTTTTAAATTTTAAAATCTTTAATTCTTACATGCATTCCCAAACATGAACCCCCCTCCCACCTCCCCTCCCCATAACATCTTTCTGGGTCATCCCCATGCACCAGCCCCAAGCATGCTGCATCCTGTGTCAGACATAGACTGGCGATTCAATTCACATGATAGTATACATGTCTTTATGTTCTATTTTCTCAATTTTTGTTGAGATTCCTTGTTATTTTTTTTCATTGTCATCAAGTTTTCCTTTTCATGTTTAAACACAGTCAACCTCATCCGTGTGGAATAGGTCATGGGAGAAGCACCAGACAGGAGTACAACTGACTCTCGCAGTTGATACGGGAAGTTCAGCAGTTTTTAACGATCAAACGCTTCTCAGTATGTTGCTGTTAGTCAGTTTCCAAAGCCCTAAAATCATTTTTCCATCATTTTAGAGTTATTGGGGTGGGGGTGGGGGTCCTGGCCTATTCATTCCATTTGTTCTAGGTATCTCAGCTTTCTCACATTGTTTTTGTCACGTTTTCTTCTAGAAGTCTTACGGTTTTAGCTTTTTGTATTAGGTCTGTGAGCCGATTTCATTTAAATTTATGTTTGGTATAAGATGAACTTCAGTGTTTATTTTTTTAACCAAATGGAGAGATATCCAGTTGTTTCAGCACTGCTTATTAGGAAGTCTGCCTTGGGTCTTTGTCTAGTCTCTCTTTTCCCATCAGTTGCTATCTGTCTTTATGGCATCACCACAGTCTTGTCTGTGGTAGCTTTGTCAAAAGTCTTGCCATCAGGTGATGTAATGATTTGAATTGGTTTTGGCTTCTCCATACAAATTTCAGAATAACTTTGTCAATTTCTGTCAAAAAAAAAAGTCTACTGGAATTTGTTTGTGTTTCAATGAGTTTATCAATAGATTTGGGGCCAGTGGCCATCCTAATGACACATTTTCTTAATCTATAAGCATGGTGTATCTCCATATTACTTGATTTCTCTATAATTTCTCTCAGCAGTGTTCTCTGGTTTTCTGTGTATACGTTTTCTATATATTTTGCTTAAATTATTCCTAAATAAGATTTGGGATTTTATCACAAATGGCATTAAAAAGTGTTTGTTATGTTTTATTGCTGATTTGTATATTGACCTTGTAAGTATGCAGACTTAACTAAGTTCACATATGTTATGTCAAGTTTTTGAATTCTCTACCAAATCAATCATATTATCCATGAATAAAGAAAAGTTTAACCCCACTTCAGTCTAAATGTCTGTTCACTTTTCTCACCTTTCACAACTACAACCTCCCGCTCAATTCTGAATAGAAATGGTGAGAATTGGATTTCCTTTCCCTTGTTCTCAGTCTTAGGGGAAAACCATTTATTCATTCACCTTATAATGTGATATTAGCATTAACTTTTTATGAAAGCTTTTTAAAAGTTATTCCCTTCTGTTCCTTTTTTGTTAAGAGACTTTTTTATCACAAATACACACTTGATTTTATCA
Organism: Ovis aries; assembly: GCF_016772045.2. Classification (NCBI taxonomy): domain Eukaryota; kingdom Metazoa; phylum Chordata; class Mammalia; order Artiodactyla; family Bovidae; genus Ovis; species Ovis aries. The sequence continues at coordinate 52,426,080 of NC_056060.1, forward strand.
AGTGATTTTTTTGTACTTACGGAAATAATCACATGGTACTTCTCTGTGGTTCTGTTAATCTGATAAATTATACTGATTGATTTTCCCTTGAATGCATTGAATGCATCTTTGCATTCCCCTGGTAAGCTCCATATGGTGCATATACTTCCATATGTTGTGTTATACTTTTATATACTGCTACATTGGATTAGCTATTTTTAAGGACTATTTGTGTTAATTAAGGCTTTTGATCTGATGGTTTCTTGTAATATCTTTGTTTTTGATATCTGGGTAACGTTGGCTTCATGAAATGAGTTTGGAGGTGTTTTTCTTTTATTTTTTGAAGGAATTTAAATTAAAATTATAATTATTTCTTTTTTGTTTTATTTAATTTTCTGGCCACCCTGCACAGCTTATAAGATCTTAGCTCCCTGACCAGAAATTGAACCTGGATCCTCACCTAGGCCCTCAGCAGTGAGAGCATGGGGTCTTAACCACTGACTGCCAGGGAATTCTCTCTTATTTTTAAATATTTTAAATATGGTAGAGTTCACTAGTGAAACCATCTGTGGAAAAGGTTTTTGTTATGAAATCAGTTTCTTTAATTATATAAGGCTAGTAAATTTTTTCCTGATGCAGTTTTGATATTTGTGTCCTTCAAGGAATTTGTTCATGTTTCCTATAGCAGTGAGTTTGTTAGTATAATACTGTTTAATAATATTCCCTTATCATCCTTTACTATCTATAGGATTTTTAGCAGTTCCCTCTCATTATTGAAAATTAGCAATTGTATCTTCTTTTATCTTAATCAGCTTAGCTAGAGGTTTAATAATTTTATAAATAAAACTAAACTTTTGGTTTCATTTACTTTCTTTCTTGTCAGTTTTCCATTTTATTTCTCCTTTAATGTACTTTTTTTTTCCTTATGCTTAACTTGGCTTTAATTGACACTTATTTTTCTAGCCCCTCAGTAAAGAAATTTTAAACTTTTTTTGTCTTTTCATTGTAAACATTTAATGCTACAAATAATCCTCTAAGCACTGGTTTAGCTGCATTCCATAATTTTTTGTGTGTTTTCATTGTGATTCAGTTAAATGAAACCTTTTAAAATTATAATTTATTCTTGTTACCCATAATATAGGATGATCAGTTTCCAAGTAGATGAGTATTTATTGAATCTTATTTTTGGAATAGCTTAGTGAATGTTTCAAATGTACTTGAAAATAACATATATTCTACTGTTATTGGATAGACTGCTCTTCTGTCTCTGTATGTCAACTATTATCAGTTAGGTCTAGTTGGTTATGGTTTTTCAAGACAAATTTATCTTTACTGATATTTCACTTTTTCAGTTATTGAGAGAGATGCTAAAATCTTGTATTTGTGATGGTGGATTTTTTAATCTCTGATCCTGTCAGCGTTAGCCTCATGTATTGAAGCTATTAATAGGAGCATAAGCATTTAAGATTTTTATGTATTCTTCATGAATTGATTCTTTTATTATTATTATGTTTTTGTTTTTAATCTCTAGTAACATTTGTTACTTTCAAGTCTGCTTTGTCTGATATCACCATAGCCCCTCCACCTTTCTTATAATTAGTGCTTGTCTGTGTGGCATATCTTTTTTCATCCTTTTACTTCTAAGCAAAGTTATATAAACACTTTATAGTTAAAGTGTTCTGTTGTTGTTGATGACATCATATGCTTAACCAATCTGACAAGCTTTGTCATGGAACTGCCTGTAAGGTTGAGTGTATGTATACCATTTTGCTAATTATATTCTTACATTGTAGGTCTACTGTTGATTAATTTGCCCAGATTTAGTTTATTTGAAAAAAGTCTTTCATTTACGAAAGGTATTTTCACTGGGTATAGAATTCTAGATATTTTTTCTTTCAGCCATTTTTGCAGTGTAGATCTATTTTCTTTTTGGTTTGCATAGACTCCATTGGGAAGCTTGTCTTCTTTCTTGTTTCCCTGTGTGTAATGTGTTCTACTTTTCTCCTCTGGCTTCTTTCCAGACTATTTATTAGTGATTTTTCAGCAATTTTATAGCCTTATGGCCTTGTTTTTCTTTGTTTTTGACCTGTTTGTGATTAACTGAGCTTCCACAATCCTGTGGGTTTACAATTTTACATCAGCTTTCAAAAATTTCCAGCCATTCAAATACTTTTCTTTGCCCCCTTCCATCATGGGTCTCAAAGTTTATTTATGTTACGTTCCTCAGTAATTCTCGCAGGTCACTAAGGTTATATTTAGTCATTTTTTTTTCTTTTTGCTTCATTTTGGATAGTTTATATTTCATTAATATTATTATCACATTCCTTAATCTTCTTGACATATGTGATCTCTAATTCTATTCAATGAATTGCCCATTTTAGACCCTGTATTTTTTAAGTTCTAGAAATTTCACTTGGTTATTTTCTTTTATATCTTCCATTTCTTTTGTTAAATCTTTGAGCATGTTCGTAAGAACTCTTTTAAGGTCTTTGTTTTCTAATTATCTCTTAAGTCTCTTTACTGAGTTTTTGTTGCAATTATGAGATCATATTTTCCTGCTTCTTTACATGTCTAGTAATTTTTAGTTTAGTAATCATTTAGAATGTCTAGATTTTGTTCTCTTTCTTTAAAATGTAGTACAGTTTTCTTTGGCTGGCAGCTACTTGCAGATTATCCTTTTGACGTTGTGTTTAAGCTTTGTTGGGGCAAGTCTAGAATAGCTAGACTTTAGAGTTAGTTCAGCTTTTATACCAGAGAAGGCAATGGCACCCCACTCTAGTACTCTTGCCTGGAAAATCCTATGGACAGAGGAGCCTGGTAGGCTGCAGTCCATGGGGTCGCTAAGAGTAGGACAGGACTGAGCAACTTCACTTTCATGCATTGGAGAAGGAAATGGTAACCCACTCTAGTATTCTTGCCTGGAGAAGAATCCCAGGGACGGGGGAGCCTAGTGAGCTGCCGTCTATGGGGTCACACAGAGTCGGCCACGACTGAAGCAACTTAGCAGCAGCAGCTTTTATACTAAGGTGTTACTGCTGTAGTGTCTATACTGAATTTTTGGGGTGTTGACTGAGATCTCTCAGTGCTATCTGATTGGAATTTGAACATGCCACAGTCAGTTGCAATTTCTTGGTATTTCTCTGCATTCTGTCTGTATTTGCCCATGGTGACCTCATCTACTTTGATGGTGTCAACTAATCTCAGTATGCTGATGACTCTTAATTATACATCCCCAGTTTATGCTCCAGACCTACATGGCCAGCTACTGTCTACTGATCAATTTTACTAAGATGTCACATAGGCACTTCAAACTCAACTTTTCCAGAACTAGTTTCACTGTATCACACCCCAAATTCTGAACCTATTTGTTTCCTATTGCAACTGTAATAAATTATCATAAATTTAGTGGCTTAACACAAGTTTATTATCTTGTCATTCTACACATCAGAAATCTGACAGGGCTTACTAAGATAAAATGAAGGTGTCAGGAGGACTGTATTCCTGTTGGAGGCTGTAGGGGACAATCTTTTTCTTGTTTTTTAGCTTTTAATGGCTCCATCTTCAAAGCCAGCAATGACTCCTCACGTCTTACACTGTGTCCCTCTGACACATCTCTTTTTTGTAGTCAAATCTCCTTCAATTTCCCTCTTATTAGGACTTTTGTGATTTCATTAGGCCTGCTAGATAATACAGGATGCTCTCCCCATTTCAAGGTCCTTAATGTGATCACATCTGGAAAGTCCCTTTTACCATGATGTAACAGATTCACAGTTCTAGGGATTTGAGGATTAGGACATGAACATATTGGAGGGCCATTATTCTTTCTATCATATTATCTTAGTGAATATACTTACTCAGCCAACCTAAAAACCTGTTAGTCTTTCTTGTTTCCATCCTCTTTCTCACCTACCTCACATCTAGTCAGTCACCACCTCCCATCACTTCTGCCTTCAAAATTGCTCCATTTTTGTATATCCTGACTGCTTCTACATTAATGCATACCATTGTGTTTGTTGGAAATAATGGCAGCTATTTTTCTGCTTCTCATCCCTCCTCTTTTATTCCATTCTTCATCATTACACCATCTTTATGAAATGTGAATCTTTGTATTTTATACCCTCGGTTAAGACCTTTTACTGGTTTCCCATTGTTTTATCTTAAGGCATTGAAGATCCTTCATACTTGGCTTTACTTCTCTTATTCAGTCTCATCTTTCTCTACTCCCTCTGCAGGCTTGTCAGCAAGCTGTAATGAATGCTTGTGAAGTTAGAGAAGAGAATATATACCCTCTTAGTCTAGAACAGCAATGGCCATTAGAACATTCTGCATTGGTAGAAATGTCCGGTATATGTGCTATTCAGTTTGGTAGCCACTACAGATGTGACTATTTCTTGAGGTCTTGAAATGTGGCTAGTGTGACCGAGTAACTGAACTTTTAATTTTATTAATTTGATTTTAAGTTAAATAGCCAGAAGGTGCTAGTGGCAGCCTTTTTGGATAGTGCAGTTCTAGAACAGTGGTTCTCAACTGGAGGCAGTTTTGCCCCCAGGAAACATTTGACCATATCTGGAGACATTTTGTTTTTTGCACTCAGAGTGTGCTACCAGTTGAGTGAGTAGAAGACAAGTATGCTATTTAAACATCCTGCAAAAGTAAAAGTGAAGTCGCTCGGTCATGTCCAATTCTTTGCTACCCCATGGACTGTAGCCTTCTAGGCTCCTCTGTCCATGAGATTTTCTAGGTGAGAGTACTGGAGTGGGTTGCCATTTCCTTCTCCAGAGGATCTTCCCAACCCAGGGATCAAACCCAGGTCTCCTGCATTGCAGGCAGACGCTTTACTGTCTGAGCCACCAGGGAAGGCACAGGGCACTACTTTATAATAGACTTCTCAGCCTAAAATTGTCAGTAGTGTTAGATGATGAAAAACTCTGATCTAGACTATCCACTCTATCTCTTTTTTTTTTTTAAACTATATGTAGCTATATTTGAGATTCATCTTAGATACTACCCCCTCGGAAAGCCATCTGTGATTTCTCAGGCCTGAGTCTGATATATCTTCTTTCCCCTAATATCCTGTGCTTACCTTCATTTGTTTTATGTAGTCACCTCTATGATAGTCATAATTTAGTATTTTTATTTGTTCTTGGCTTCTTGAGTGTAGGAACATAATCATTGGAATAAGCCCACAGGCACATGAGGATGATCAATAAATATTTGTTAAAGTTATGAATGAGTATAACCTAATGACTCAATTATTAAACATATTGTGATTTAAAATATCAAGAAGTATTACCACCTTCAGTGGAGACCTTTCAGAGACCATAAACTTGTTAAAATATTTTAATTTCTTTGTTGGAATTACTGCATACTTCACAGTTTGCCCATAAGAACAGAAACTTTTCTCATTCCTTTAGAGAAAGACCAATTTTTTTTTTTCCTGGCATTCTTCTCTTTCCCCCTGTTCTCCTCAGCTTAGGTATTTCCCTTCCTCACATACTAACCTGCTAAGAGGTAACCACCCCTACTCATCCCCAGAGTACAGATGGGGAACTGAAACTTTATTGCATAGATTCAGGAAAGATTTAAACAAATAAAGTGGAATAAATAGATCAGAAACTAAGAGTAACTGGCAATATAATAGAATGGCTCAGAGCTGAGACTCTAGAATGACACAGTCCTGAATTTGTATCTTTACCCCTGCCTTTATTGCCATTATTATCTGATTTTGGAAAATTTTAACCTATTTTAGTTGTACTTTAAAAGGTGGTAATAATAGTTTCTAATCAACTGAGTTGTTGGGAGTATTAAAGGAGATAACAACTGTGCTTGTTACTGGCATGCCTCAGAGATACTGAGGGTTCAGTTCCAGACCACTACAGTAAAGTAAATATTGCAACAAAATGAGTCACACAAATTATTTGGATTTGCAGTGCATACAAAAGCTATGTTTACAGTATACTTTAATCTATTAAGTGTGCAGTAGCATTAGGTCTAAAAAATATTGTACATACCTTAATTAAGAGACTTTATTGCTAAACAACACTAACCATCATCTGAGCCTCTAGCAAGTCTTAGTAGTAACATCAAAGATCATTGATAACAGATCACCGTAAGAGATATGATGATGACAGAGAAGTTTGAAATACTGTGAGAATTACCAAAATGTGACACAGAGACACAAAGTGAGCAAATAATACTGGAAAAAACAGTGCCAGTAGATTTGCTCAGTGTAGGGATGCACAAACCTTCAGTTTGTTAAAAAAAAAAAAAAATGCGGTATCTGTGAAGCACGGTAAAAGGAAACTCAACAAAAGGAGATATGCCTGTAGTGTAAATACAGGCACACATGGCAGCTTCAGTCGAAGGTGCTGTACATGTAAATTGTTAATGTGAAATCTAACTGACTTGTTAAGCACAAATATGTGTTTTATATTCATCATCATGGAACTTACCATTTAAGAATGATTGCTTACCATATGGAACCTCTGAGGGGACAGCATTGAATCCCTCAAATACAGAGAGAGGAAGATAGAGAAGTTGGGAGTCACCTAGCTACAGCTGTCCAAGAAGCCAGAAGATGCACATCGTAGAACAGCTGCCGGTATCAGCCGTCCATGCTCCCGCCACCTCCAGGACTTAATAGATGCTGTTTCCTCTGCCAGCTTTGCTCTTCTCATTTTTCTTCTCTTGGATGACTCCTGCTCCATTCGGACTTGGCTCAAATACCTTTTCAGAATGCTTTTTATCTACTAGGAATGCATTCAGCTGCAGATAACAGAAAACCCCAACTGTTGGTGGCTTAAAGAAATAAGTTTATGTCATCTAGTAAGTCCAGAGTTAGGCATCCAAGAGCGGTACAATAGCTCACTGGAGTCTTAGGCCTTTTGTGTGTTGCTGAGTCACCTTTCGTCCCATCACAGCATTGATGGCTGCTGCACGTCCATACCTTCCATCCAAATGCCAAGGCAGGAAGAAGGGAGAAAGGGCAAAAGGGCTTTCTTCTAGGAAAACTGTGTTTATTTTCAGGGCACCTACTTCTGTTCCCACTTCAGGAACTTACACCTCCAGGGTGATGTCACTTGGGTTCACCTAGCTACAAAGGAAACTAGGATACAGAGTATTTTGTTTTCTAGCCACTAGACCAGAAGACAAAGAAGGGAGTTACAGTATGTCTGAGTCTGGCCTCTCTCCTATACCTTCTTCTGTTAAGGCTCTTGCTTTCATGCGCCTTATGAAAGAGCTTTCTACCCCTGTTACAGCTCTTACTATATAGTATGCTGATCCCCAGGTTAATTTGTTTCCTTCAACAAAAATAAGGTTTTGGTAGTAAGAAGAACTGTGTCTCATGGTCTTGGTATCCCCAGTGCTTAGTATCTTGTCTAGTACATGGAAGACAGTTAACATTTGCTAAGTGATTATCTGCAAATAATAATTATCAAAAACTATGTGTAATATGCACATAATATCACCTAAACAGAGTTTCTCTCTACATATTATTATTAACATTTATTGAGTATTTATTATCATGTGACAGACAAGTACTTTACATATTTTATTATTCAGTCCTCATAATTTGCCTATGAGATTAATTTGTTATCATCCTCATTTTACAAATGAAGAAACAGGTTCAGACAGGTTAAGTAACTTACTCAGGGTCATAAAACTTGCTAATTGGTAGAATTAGGCTTTTAATCCAGGTAGTCTGACTCCAGAGCCAAGACTTTTAAAAACAGTGATAAACGTAACATTTTTTAAAGTGTCTAAAATATGAGGTTATTTATATGAATTTTAAAAAATTCTACTTCTTCTTCCTGTAATTAAGAACTGTTTCTGAAAGTAATTATCCACTTTGAAAATAAATCTGAAGAGGAAAAAAAATAAAAAGCTAGCCTCATCATCTTACTGAATTTTAGTAATCAGTAATTCTAAATTTAGTCTCTTTTTTGCAAGCAGGTTGCTTAAATGCCATTTAAAAAACATAATATGCTCACTAAAACAAAATAGCTAAAATGATTTTAACTGTTTAAATTGATTACAATTGTAAAGACTATGGCTCTATGAAATATACTAAAAGTAAATAATAGAAAATTGTATCTATACTATTTTTAAAGCCTAGTATTTGCCTGCTTATCAATAAAGACAAATGAAAATATTTTAGAAGCATATGAATAAAACTTTTATTAATATTTTAATGCTTTTGTAATAAAAATTGATTTTTACTTAATTTTAATAGTAATTAGTGTCTTAAACTAAATTTTTCATCAGTTGTAACAACTTTAGATCTATAATGCCATTATACATTTGTAAAGCCTATCCAGTTATATTTTTCATAACCAGTTTAATAGTCAAGGCAAAACCTTACATTGATACATCCAATCCCATAGGATTAGCAGAGTTGAAAGCTGCTCATTCCATATTACCTAATCCCTTATTTTAGTTGATTTAAATTGGACTGCTTGAAAGCTATATCAAGACCAATATTTGAGAGAAATAATCCTGAATGTTTGATGGAACAAAAGCCTGCATTGACAGGCAGATTCTTTACCACTAGTGCCACCTGGGAAGCCCACAAGAAGGGTAGGCACCCCTGAGCCCCATATTGCTCAAGGGTCAACTGTATTTTAAATCCATTTAAGTCCATATTTTAAATCTGTCAGGTAGTGTTCAGACTTACTTCTAGGGCTCTCTACTGACCAGTATTCGAAGAGAGGAATTATGTATTGCCATTTACTTTTAGGTTTAAAAAATGCAGTACTGGAGAGTTAACATAGCCTAATAAAGCATCTGCTTTACAGAGCTTTCTGTGCTCTGCACCAGGAAGGCCAAGTAAACTCCCCTGGGCAGAAATTGAACATGTCTAATGAGTTCCTGCAAGGAGATCCAACCAGTCCATTCTGAAGGACATCAACTCTGGGATTTCTTTGGAAGGAATGATGCTAAAGCTGAAGCTCCAGTACTTTGGACACCTCATGCAAAGAGTTGACCCATTGGAAAAGACTCTGATGCTGGGAGGGATTGGGGGCAGGAGGAGAAGGGGACGACCAAGGATGAGATGGCTGGATGGCATCACGGACTCGATGGACGCAAGTCTGAGTGAACTCCTGGAGTTGGTGATGGACAGGGAGGCCTGGTGTGCTGCGATTCACGGGGTCGCAAAGAGTCAGACACGACTGAGCGACTGAACTGAACTGAACTGAATGAGTTCCTTTCACAGATGAGTCTAAAGGCTTCCTGACCTAAGTCCATTCTGCTGGGGGAAGGCTTACTTATGAGAGTTGAACCAAGGAGGACTTTTTGGATTACCGTTAGGAGAGAGCAGTTGAATGGAATGCCTGTTCCTTCTGGAGAGCCAGGGAAGCTTGAAATTTGGTGACAGATGCCATCGTTCAGATTATTCAGTAGTGAGGCAAGTTCCCTGCAAGGGAGCACTCTCAGAAGGGTCCTTTTGCAAGGGAGTACAGAAGAAAACTTGAAAGGGTCAGATTGTGTTGAATCAGTAGTCAATGTGTCTTAGGTTCTGAATGCTGCTTCAGGATTCTACTCTCTGCCTCCAACCCTTGCTGGACTGGTGTTTGTCTTCCCTGGAGAAATGAACAGAAATTAACCGTCTAAGCTGTGTTCTATTAAGAAACTTTCCTTCTGTAATGGACACCAAAGTTTACTATTAGATAAATCCTAAAAACCAGCTTTCTGAGCACACATGAGTTGTCCATTATAAACTTAGGACACTGAATCCTCATTTTTACATGCCATGCATTTAACTCTTAATCATAGATATTTTTCTTACCTGTAGTCTAATCATTTCCATTCCCCAGCTGGCATTTGAGACTGTCACCTCTGTGTTAGATTCTTTGAGGGCAAGATTTTTCCAAGAGCCATTCTTTACAGTGTTATGGGAGCCATAACAGGATGTATTGGGACAAATAGTGAGAAGCCAGAGTCCATTTTTGTCTGTTAATAATGTGGAGTTTTTACTGTCAGTTCTTGCCCTGCCCGGCCTTTAAAACAGTCACTCAATGGAAAACAAAAGTAGGCTAGAACAAAGAAAATTGGTAACTCTTTTAAGAGTCTTTCTTATTGGTTAGCCACTTTGTGAAACAGTTTATGTTCATACTTTACAATGAAACCTTCCCTGACCACTCTGGGTTAAGTTGTACCTTCACCAATCCTTTTTCCTTATAGTATTTATCATTATCATGCAGCAGATGTTTTACTTCTAAATTTTATTGTCCTGAAATGTAATGTCATGCATGCCTAAAGCATAGTTGGCATAAAACCCAGTACTCAATGCATGAATGAAAATAATCTCATTTAACTTTTTTAAACTTTTCAGATCTTTCCCATAGTTAATGTTTTAAGTTAGAAATCAATTCTTTTATGTGCCTACTGCTGAAGTGGTTAGATGAGCACTGAAAGATATGTGAAGCAGCATGTAGAATATCTGCTTCCTGAGAACCAGAATAATAATGTGAAAGTGAAGTCGCTCAGTCGTGTCTGACTCTTTGTGACCCCGTGGACTGTAGCCTCCCAGGCTCCTCCATCCATGGGATTTTCCTGGCAAGAGTACTGGAGTGGGGTGCCATTTCCTTCTCCAGGGGATCTTCCCAACCCAGGGATTGAACACGGGTCTCCAGCTTTGTAGGCAGACACTTCACCATCTGAGCCACCAGGGAAGCCATAATATAATAATGTTAAGGGTGGGCCTTTCTAAGATAGATGACACACTCCCAGAAATAAATTTGAATAACTTGCTCAACTCTTCTGCCCTCTAGAGATATATGTCATTGATATATGTTACAAATATATGGTGTATATAGTTTGAAAAGACTTATTTTCTCCCTTTCCTCCTTTATAGAAGAAAGCATGCCTTTTTACCTCAAATCCTTACTATAATGAATACTAAATGATAGGACCAAGGTCAACTTCCTGACCCAATCTTCATTGACAGCACAAATTTTGTTTGGAGTATCTAATTAAAATCTATCAGACTTGGGCTTCCCTGGTGGTTCAGTGGTAAAGAATCCTCCTGCCAGTGCAGATGACACGGGTTCGATCCCTGATCTGGGAAGATCCCACATGCCGCAGATCAACTAAGTCTGGGGGCCACAGCTCTTGAACCTGTGGTCTAGAGCCCGGGGGCCACTACCGACACTGTGTGCCGCAATTACTGACCCTCGAGCCCTAGAGTCTGTGCTCGGCAACAAGAGAAGCCGCTGCAGTGAGAAGCCCTCTCACCGCAGCTCGAGTAGCCCCTACTAGCCACAACTAAAGGAAAGTCCACACCACAACAGAGACCCAGCGCAGCCAGAGATAAGTGTGTATATGTATCAATCAGACTTGGAAAAGGCTCCTTGTTAGAAGATAGAGTTTATCTTGTGATGTGGCCCTGAGGTTACTGTTACTAATATGACTTTTTCCTTTCAGTCACTTGGTGAAGAGGAAATGAATAACTTTCAAGAGAGCATTTTTGTGTCTATTTTACATGTCTAGGGAAGGTTTGGGATGTGATGCTTATTGACAAGGGGGCTGGATTTAAATAGTTGGGTTTGCTTTGTTTTTGAGTATCACAAAAAGAAATCATCTGTATAAGGCCATGCCATCCATTCAGATAAATTTGAACCATTTATTCTTATTTTCATCAAGTAGGTGAGTGAGTTATTTTATCCCTTAGTATGGGAGGACAATATAATTATAATTATTTTTTTTTGTTTTTTCTTCCTGTTAGGAACTCAGGTGGACTAAATTGCCACTAAGGGCACAAATCATGAGTTCTGGTTACTTTTCTGTTTCGTAATTGTTAAGATTGCCCTTACCGTTGTCAGCTAGCTTTCAAATTCATTTTATTGTCACAAAAAGGAATAGGAAAGAATAAGACGGCAATCTCTCACCCATTTACCTGAAAGAAATTCAAATATTTATTAGTATCTTTATATTTAAGGAATGAGATGATTACACAGAAATGTGTTTTGATATAAAACAAATGAATTCTTAGTTTTCTAGTCTCTCTATTTTTGCATCTTAAGTTATTTCAAACCCTTAGAAAAGCAAACTAAGAGGAAAAGAAGGAAAGGTTACTAGGAGCAGCAACAGGAATTAGAGGACTAAGTTTTCCTCTTCATGGCCTGCACCTTTGTAACCTTGAAAAATCAATTAGAACAAATCCAATTTTTTTGAAACATAGTTGCTGGGTTCCCAGGGACTATCCTTTATCTCCATGCTATAAAATCAAAAACAAACAAAAAACTTAAAACACAGTGACTGAGAAGATCTAAACCTTATCCTTCCTGCTACAGCCAATCCCCACCACTAGTAGAACCCTAGGATCTTTTCCAGCATCGTACAGAACATTGATAATAACCTTTGCCTCACCTAAATGAGCCAGAGAAATATTACATGATCATTCTGTGATGCTCACTTTTTGTAGAATTTAACTATGGGCAGAAGTGGTCTCCCTAGAGATGGTTCTTATTTGAATCCTTTTTCAGAGGTACTCAAATCTATAGGTTTCTGTATTTTCTATCTATTAGAACCCTAGCAGTATGCCCTTCTGTCAGCATTTCAGTTGATTTTTAGTTGCCTGGACATTTATGTAGCCATGATACATCCTACCATGTTATTCATTATTTCAATTTCAGGGATTTAGCCTCCCTTTTTTACGAAGCCCTAAACATATCACAGAGTATATTTTTAGAGCACATTTATAAAAAATGACCACATGGTTCTCATGGCAAGTTAGGAAACTGAAAATTGCTGAAAATTAAGAATTCTAAGCAAAACGCATTGAAAAATAGAATCCTTATACCTTGACCTTTTTCTCTATCTTCCTTATTCAATCCTATGGAAGAACAGCTTTCACAACTGCTGGGGCCTGAGAGAATATAATATCAGGTATGTTGATTGTTTCCATAAATTAAAAAAAAAAATTATAGAGTAAGGTTCCACTTTCCCCATTCAGCCCTTCTGTCAGTAATGCTGGTGAAGAAAGAGACCTTTTAGTAACTGTGCTCCTAAATCAATGTCTCCTTTCAGGGGAAAAAAAAAATTAGAATTTTTTTCAGATTTTGTTTTGTTTCTGTAGTTTACAAAATAAAAGACAGACCAATTCAAGTACGAAGATCCTATCTTTATATATTTTCCCTCCACATGTGATAATTTAATGGAAGAAACGAATTGGGGATTTTAAGTTTCTGAATTTTAAACGACCACTTCTAAACACAAATTTAAATCAGAACTTCTTTTAAAGCCTTTCTTTGATACTAGTTTGAAAAGAAAAATTTGAAGAACTAATTATGAATGTGATACCCTTGGGTTGGTCCTCTTCCATCAAGACTCTGTCAGTGTCAACCTGACTTGTTCCTTGAAAGGTATTTATATGTCTCAACAGGAGACTTTCTGCTTCTTCTGGAAATAAGAATAATGATCCATTAAAGATTTGCATGAAAGATCCTCATTTAAGTCTTCACTGGTTACCATCTTTATAAATACCAACTGTTACCCAGTTTTGTGACCTTGTTTAGAAAAAAAAAAAGAACCTGACTAATGCTTGAGGGGGAAGTCTCAAAATAAGAAGCACATTACTGCAAAGAAATTTATTTCAAACAGGAGAAATCCTTCTTTATTAATGTTTGAGAAATTGTGGGATAAACCTGATTCATTATGTTCCCTAAGAAAGCAGGAGCAAATCTCTCCACTCAGACTACCTGTGCCAGTAAATAGTGGGAATGTGTTTCCTTACCATCTGCTTGGAGGTTTTAAAGTTGTAGTAATAAAATACTGAAAATACTCCCTGATTCCTCAATTCATCTCGTATGTTTTCATAGTTCAAAGGCAAATGTCCTGAGCAGACAAGCTGAAACACAAAAAATTAACTCAGTTGTTTGAAATAAAGAATATTGTTTCAGGTGTTTTTTAAATAACAGAAGACAAGTGGAAAGTTACACTTTTTCTTTTCCAAGTCCAACCTGGTAAAAGCTTTTGTTTCTGACCTATTCTAATATCACGGTTGTCAGAAGTATCTTCTAATTGCAGTAACATCTTGATGGCTTATGAGGGAATAGTATCCATGTTTTTCTGCACTTACCTGAGGAAAGTCAGTGCTGGTGGAACATTGTCTTCAATAACTTGTGGTCAAGTCTGACACTCACATAGAATCTAGGAACCCTGCTCTTGTGGTATAACTCTTCTAAGTTGGTGAAGGTGACCGGGCTAAATGTTTCCTAAATTTCTTAAGATACCTTGCTTTTTCAAATAAAAGATTCTATATTTGTTGGTTGAATTTGAATTATAAACTCTCTTGCCAAAATGTGACTTTCAGCAAGTATATATTTCAAAGTAATATTTATGTAATGTGTGTTAGGTCACTTCAGTTGTGTCCAACTCTTTGAGACCCTATGGACTGTAGTCCCCCAGGTAATAATAACCTAACATAGAAATATTTTATAAATTTCTTTTAATCCTCATGAAAATTCATGGGTGTTTTATCAGTGTTTCACAGACTTGAAAATTAATGCTCATCTTGCTTAATATCACAAAGCTAATAAGGGGCAAATCTGGAACTCAGATCCAGGCCTTCTGATTCTGTATCCTGTACCTGACCACTATATCCTGCTGTTTTAGATAGATCAGATTTGAAAGACCCAGCACTCATGCTCAAGTAGCAGCTGCTTTATTCATCATATTATATACTGTAGGTTGTTTCTCCTTATTGGCTACTAATTTATTAATAAGAGACTTGCTTATTAACCTCAAGTTTCTAAAAGCTCCATCAAAGCTGCTTTCTTACTATACTAATCAGTTACCAGGTGATTTATGAAAAGTCTGTTCCACAGGTTCCAGAGGGATCAGTGAATCATACATTATACTATATGATCCTCTCAGACATAAGTTGTCAGATTTTTTTCTAAATTAAATTCCAACTCAGTTGAAGTTGCTTTTAAATATTGAAAGTAAATATGGCATTGTTTTTAACCTTTGATTTTCAAGGTTCATGCTCCAGACAGCTGAGTCAGAAACTCTTGCCATCTTTAGCAATCTCTCCAAGTGACTCTGACGTATGGTAAAAGTGGATAAACTCAAATGATGAATAATAGGATAGCTTCATCCTCAATCAGAAAATTTAAAATAAAACAGTGGGTGGGATACTTTTTCATACTTATAAGATTAGCTAAAATGTAAATCTTAAGCTTTCATAAGGATGTGGAGAAATTGTAGCTTTGCTTTTGGTAAACAAATTGGCTTAATAGTTTTGGGGAGCAGTTTGGGAATACCAGCAAAGTTAAAGATGTGCATCTTATATGACCAAGTACGTCTACTTTTAGGTAGCCGCATACTATAACAGAAACTCCTGCACAAGGATACAGCAGTCACAAATAAGAATTTTTATTGTGGTACTATTTGAAATAATGAAATTGTCTATCATAAAGAAATGGATAAACTGGTTTTAGTCCATATAACAAACACTACTGTATACTCTAAAAACTTAGAGAATTCTGAAGCAAATATGGCAAAAAGTTAACATCTTTTAATATGGATGGTGATAGATGTGTTCTTTCTGTACTTTGGTTGAAATACTTTATTGTTTTAAATTTAAAAATTAAATGGGGTATTGAAAGAAGTATCATCTGGCTGTGTCATACATTTTCAGTTTTTGCCTCAAAAAGGTGTCGATAAACTAGAATTTTCAATCTAGTTGAGGAGGAAGGTGTAAGTAGACACCAAAAAAAATTGCTTTGAACAATCAATAAATGTGAATTAATTGAGTTTAAAACCCTTAGTAATTGCTATGGCCCAAAGTAAACAGACAAACAGGCTCTTATAGGATCATGTATGATCATGTAGGCAAAATTTATTAGAATTGAAATGGCAACCCACTCCAGTGTTCTTGCCTGGAGAATCCCAGGGCCGGTGGAGCCTGGTGGGCTGCCATCTATGGGGTCGCACAGAGTCAGACACGACTGAAGTGACTTAGCTTAGCTTTTTTTTTTTAAAGTAAAGTAGATGAAAGCATGAAGGCTATATAGTCTGAGCTGTATATTCTTAACATTTTTTTTACCCATGTCTCAATTTGATAAAAGTAAATAGCTTGGTGATTTACGATTCATTCAGGTATGACCTAAATCAAATCCCTTATGATTAAACAGTGGAAGTGAGAAATAGATTTAAGGGACTAGATCTGATAGATAGAGTGCCTGATGAACTATGGAATGAGGTTTGTGACATTGTACAGGAGACACTGATCAAGACCATTCCCATGGAAAAGAAATGCAAAAAAGCAAAATGGCTGTCTGGGGAGGCCTTACAAATAGCTGTGAAAAGAAGAGAAGCGAAAAGCAAAGGAGAAAAGGAAAGATAGAAGCATCTGAATGCAGAGTTCCTGAGAATAGCAAGGAGAGATAGGAAAGCCTTCCTCAGCGATCAGTGCAAAGAAATAGAGGAAAACAACAGAATGGGAAAGACTAGAGATCTCTTCAAGAAAATTAGAGATACCAAGAGAACATTTCACGCAAAGATGGGCTCAATAAAGGACAGAAATGGTATGGACCTAACAGAAGCAGAAGATATTAAGAAGAGGTGGCAAGAATACACAGAAGAACTGTACAAAAAAGATCTTCAAGACCAAGATAATCATGATGGTGTGATCATTCACCTAGAGCCAGACATCCTGGAATGTGAAGTCAAGTGGGCCTTAGAAAGCATCACTACAAACAAAGCTAGTGGAGGTGATGGAATTCTACTTGAGCTGTTTCAAATCCTGAAAGATGATGCTGTGAAAGTGCTGCACTCGATATGCCAGCAAATTTGGAAAACTCAGCAGTGGCCACAGGACTGGAAAAAGTTAGTTTTCATTCCAGTCCCAAGGAAAGGCAATGCCAAAGAATGCTCGGACTACCGCACAATTGCACTCATCTCACATGCTAGTAAAGTAATGCTCAAAATTCTCCAAGCCAGGCTTCAGCAATACATGAACCGTGAACTCCCTGATGTTCAAGCTGGTTTTAGAAAAGGCAGAGGAACCAGAGATCAAATTGTCCACATCTACTGGATCATGGAAAAGGCAAGAGAGTTCCAGGAAAACATCTATTTCTGCTTTATTGACTATGCCAAAGCCTTTGACTATGTGGATCACAGTAAACTGTGGAAAATTCTAAAAGAGATGGGAATACCAGACCAGCTGACCTGCCTCTTGAGAAACCTGTATGTAGGTCAGCAAGCAACAGTTAGAATTGGACATGGAACAACAGATTAGTTCCAAATAGGAAAAGGAGTACGTCAAGGCTGTATATTGTCACCCTGCTTATTTAACTTCTATGCAGAGTACATCATGAGACACGCTGGACTGGAAGAAGCACAAGCTGGAATCAAGATTGCTGGGAGAAATATCAATAACCTCAGATATGCAGATGACACCACCCTTATGGCAGAAAGTGAAGAGGAACTAAAAAGCCTCTTGATGAAAGTGAAAGTGGAGAGTGAAAAAGTTGGCTTGAAGCTCAACATTCAGAAAACGAAGATCATGGCATCTGGTCCCATCACTTCATGGGAAATAGATGGCAAACACTAGAAACAGTGTCAGACTTTATTTTTTTTAGGCTCCAAAATCACTGCAGATGGTTACTGCAGCCATGAAATTAAAAGACGCTTACTCCTTGAAAGAAAAGTTATGACCAACCTAGATAGCATATTGAAAAGCAGAGATATTACTTTGCCAACAAAGGTCCGTCTAGTCAAAGCTATGGTTTTTCCTGTGGTCATGTATGGATGTGAGAGTTGGACTGTGAAGAAAGCTGAGCGCCAAAGAATTGATGCTTTTGAACTGTGGTATTGGAGAAGACTCTTGCGAGTCCCTGGGACTGCAAGGAGATCCAACCAGTCCATTCTGAAGGAGATCACTCACCAGTAGTTTGGCCACCTCATGTGAAGAGTTGACTCATTGGAAAAGACTCTGATGCTGGGAGGGATTGGGGGCAGGAGGAGAAGGGCACTACAGAGGATGAGATGGCTGGATGGCATCACTGACTCGATGGATGTGAGTCTGAGTGAACTCAGGGAGTTGGTGATGGACAGGGAAGCCTGGTGTGCTGCGATTCATGGGGTTCCAAAGAGTTGGACACGACTGAGCAACTGAGCTGAACTGAAATAGCTTGGCTAGTATAATTTGAAATTTCAAAATAAGTTAAATACTGTTCTAAAAATGAATGAAAGCTTTTGTGATTAGAGAGGAGCCCATTTCCTCTCTCAACGTTTTATTTACATAGAGGAAAAGGTTTAACTTTCTATATTAATCAGGAGGGGCAAGGCGATGCTGCCAAAACAAAGGAAGCCTGAAATATCAGTGGCCTAACCAGAAGAACTTGTTTTCATTCACATTATATGTATAGCACAAATCACTGGAGTCCCCTGCTCCACATAGTCCCTCAGGAACCCACATTGACAAACATTGCCATGTTGTAGCCTCACCACTGAAACACAGGACTCCCAAGGTGCCACAAAGGGGGTTAAAGGATATTCAGATCAGTTCAGTCACTCAGTCGTGTCTGCCTCTCTGTGACCCCATGGACTACGTCATGCCAGGCTTCCCTGTCTATCACCAACTCCTGGAGTTTACTCAAACTCATGTCCATATTGTCAGTGATGCCATCCAACCATCTCATCGTCTGTCATCCCCTTCTCTTACCTTCAGTTTTTCCCAGCATCAGGGTCTTTGTTCCAGTGAGTCAGTTCTTCGCATCAGGTGCCCTCAGTATTGGAATCTGATTGTTTGCTCTGTGCTTTTCTTTCTTGGATGTGAAAGGGCAAAGCATTATCTAGGCCATTTGCAACATTAGGTCTGTAATATTCCTTTTGAAAGTTTTCATACTCAAAGTTTCTGAAAAAACACCTGTATAAAGATATGCTTATGTAAATGGGATGACTGACACACAAGGTCTGCTTACCTACTTGAGACTAAACAAGGAGATTTTTGCCGAAAATTCTTCAGAGTAGTTTCCTAGAATGTCTTTGACATCTGAATCAAACTTCAGTTCCAAGATTACTTTTGGAAGAGAGAAGCCTCATAAGCTTTTGGGCAAGATTTTCAACTACAGTCATGGGAACTTATCACCTTAGTTCATTAAACAAACTAGATAGTACCTAAGGTTCCCCCTAAACTTGAAGACACTTTTAATATCTTTGCTTTGAGAACTTCTCTCTTTATTGAGAACTTCACTTCTTCGACTCAAGAAAATGGAAGACTTTTAAGCCTAATAAATAGGGATGTTGATAATTGTCATTTGAAGTTTCAGGTCAGATATTCAGATATGTCTGCCACATATATCAAGCTCTATTAAAAATTGTAGTGTTTATTGTTGTTAAATATACATAACATAAAGTTTCCCATTCGTACTATTTAGCATAGTCACAGTGTTATGTAAACATCACCTCTACCCAGTTCTGAAGCATTTTCATCACCCCAAGGAAACCCACTAAGTGATCAGTCCTCTTAGTGCCCTCCTGCCATTTCCTGGCAGCCACTAATCTTTCTCTCTCCATGGATTTGACTGTTCTGGATATTTCATAATAGTGAAAGCATTTGATAAATGGTTTTTTGTTTCTGACTTCTCTCACCTAGCATAATGTTTTCAAAGGTTCATCCACGTTGTAGCATATGTTAATGCATTATTTCATTTTATGGCGAAATTTTAAAATTATAATTTTTAAAAATGTATGCAGTTTTTTTTCCCTAATGCTCTAAAAATAAAACAGCTTTGTCGTTCATTTCATAAATCCATCAAGCATACTTCTTTTTGAAAATTAATGAATCTCCACATGGAACAAAACTTTACTCTTGATGTTTAAATCTTTATATAGTATATCAAATAATCTGGTGTTTAACATACTTGCCACATGATATTCTTGCCTTGATATAATCAAGCAAAGTTAAGGTCTTATACACCACGAATCATTGTTTTGGAGGCCAGTGATTAGCTGTAAGTGACAGGTGTATCCAAAACCAAAATTCCCATGGTAAACTCAGCTTCACTGGACTAGAATTCCATCACTATACACTTAAGTCATTTTGTTCTCATTTGCTTCTTAGAATTTTGATGTCAGTTTTAGTAAACTCTCCAATTATTTTCTTCTGTGTGTTGAGTCCCACATAACAAAAGAGTAATTGACAGTAGTAATTTTTCACTGTTTGAAAGATAAATTAAAGGATGCGGCAGTGAGTTTGATCTTTTTCAAAACGATTCCATCTTTGAATCATCTCTTTGGCACTTTATCCTAATTTGGATTATCTTCTGAATTCCTTCTGGAATTTCTTCTCTCCTCTTTTCTCTAGTATATATAAAAGTTGAAAACTATAGAAACCAAGGTTTTTCCAACAGTATAAAGTGTTTTTTTAGTATTAGTCATCAAAAATGGTGGGTTTTTTGTTTGATATTTTAAGTGAGGTGTAACTGATGTAACTTTATATTAATTTCAGGTGTACAACATAATGATTCGGTATTTGTATATATAGGTATACCTTGTTTTATTGCATTTTATTACACTTTACAGATATTATTTTTTATAAATTGAAGGTTAGTGGTAAGTCTCCCTGCATTATCAGATGATGTGTTAGCATCTTTTTAAGCAATAAAATACTTCTAATTAAAGTATGTGCCTACCCCCACAGGTAAAAGTATGTGCCTTGTTTTTTAAATACAATGCTGTTGCATACTTGATAGACTATATTTCAGGGTAAAGGTAACTTTTGGAGAAGGAAATGGCAGTACATTTTCACATTTTCCAGTATTCTTGCCTGGAGAATTCCATGGACAGAGGAGCCAGGTGGGCTACAGTCTATGGGGTCACAAATAGTCAGACACGACTTAGCAACTCAGCACGAGCAAAGATAATTTTTATATGCATAAGAAACCAAAAATTTATGTGACTCACTTTATTGTAGTATTTGTTTTATTGTGGTGGTCTAAGACTGAACCTGTAGTACCTCCAAGGTATGCTTGTATTATAAAATGATCACTGCAATAAATCTGGTTAACCTTTATCACCATACATAGCTACAAAATTTTTTTTTTATAATGAGAACTTTGGAGATCTATCCTGGCTGCTTTCAAATTATATTCACCATGCTATACATTATATCCCTGTGACTTACTCATTTTATAACTAGAAATTTGTACCTTATGACCCCCTTCTTCCACTCCCACTACCTACACTCCCTTCCCCCACCTCAGGCTGCTACCAATCATCACAGTATCCGTGGGCTCAGAGTTTTTGTCTGTTTTATTGTTGTTTTTAGATTCCCCATAAAAGGAAGATCATATGATATTTATCCTTCTCTGTCTGACTTGTTTTACTTAGCATAGTGCCCTCAAGGTCCATTCATGTTGCCACAAATGGCAAGATTTCACTCATTTTTATGGCTGAATAATATTCCATTAAGAAAGAGAGTTTACCCAAGGGGGAAAAAAAAAAAAGATGTTTTGTATTGCATTTTCTTAGACTTTGCCCATAATAATACTCATGGGTTTTTTGGCAACATAAACTTTTTTATTTAATGTGAAAGACTCTGTTGGGTTTAAGTGGGTGATGTTAATAATATTCAACAAGAGGTATTTTAGGAACTCTGTTTAAGACAGATTAAAGTGGGGAAAGATAGATGCAGGCAAAACAGATAGATATTTTTCAGTAACTCAAGAATCATTATGGGCCAAAGAACTAAACAGACATTTCTCCAAAGAAGACATACAGATGGCTAACAAACACATGAAAAGATGCTCAACATCACTCATTATCAGAGAAATGCAAATCAAAACCACAGTGAGGTACCATTTCATGCCAGTCAGAATGGCTACTATCCAAAAGTCTACAACCAGTAAATGCTGGAGAAGGTGTGGAGAAAAGGGAACCCTCTTACACAGTTGGTGGGAATGCAAACTAGTACAGCCACTATGGAGAACAGTGTGGAGATTCCTTAAAAAACTGGAAATTGAACTGCCATATGACCCAGCAATCCCACTGCTGGGCATACACACCAAGGAAACCATAATCGAAAGAGACACGTGTACCCCAGTGTTCATCGCAGCACTGTTTATAATAGTCAGGACATGGAAGCAACCTAGATGTCCATCAGCAGACGAATACATAAGAAAGCTGTGGTACATATACACAATGGAGCATTATTCAGCCATTAAAAAGAATATATTTGAATCAGTTCTAATGAGGTGGATGAAACTGGAGCCTATTATACAGAGTGAAGTAAGTCAGAATGAAAAATACCAATACAGTATACTAACACATATATATGAAATTTAGAAAGACAGTAATGATAACCCTGTATGTGAGACAGCAAAAGAGACACAGATGTATAGAACAGTCTTTTGGACTCTGTGGGAGAGGGCGAGGGCGGGATGATATGGGAGAATGGCATTGAAACATGTATAATATCATATGTGAAATGAATTGCCAGTCCAGGTTTGATGCATGAGACAGGATGCTCAGGGCTGGTGCACTGGGTTGACCCAGAGGGTTGGTATGGGGAGGGAGGAGGGAGTGGGGTTCAGGATGGGGAACACGTGTACACCCATGGCAGATTCATGTTGATGTATGGCAAAACCAGTACAATATTGTAAAGTAATTAGCCTTCAATTAAAATTAATAAATTTATATTTAAAAAATCAAAATAAAAAGAATCATTGTACGTTACTTCAGGGCAGGGACTATTGTGTTGTTCATCTATTTCCAGCCTTTATATAGTTTGTGATACACAAGTTAACACTTATCATTTATGGAATGTTACACAAAATAAAATTAGTGAATAAATAAATGAGTAAATGAGTTCTCCTTTATTGTTGAAAGAAAGACAGCTAAAGACTTAAACTAATGTAGTGGCTGGGAAAATAAAGAGACTGGAAGAACATGGGGGAAAGAGTTAAGAAGTCTAAATGGAAGATTCAAATGGAACACAACAAGAGGAACAAAACTAGGCAGACTCCGAAACTGAACACTGGGAAACTAGAGAAAAGAAGATGTTAAATAACAGTTTTGAAAGGAAATGTCTGTGTTTCTATAGGATTTTTGTTGTTGTTGTAGAGGGGAAAGTTATATAAAATATTGCTGGTCAGTCTATCAGATATTAGAACTAATTGGAAAATACCCCATAGACAGTGGAATGAAAACAATGTAGATTTGAGAGTTGATTCCATGTAATTGATTAAATCATTCTGTGGATAGATTCTAAGATTAAACTGTTTTTTAATGAATTCTGGTGAAAATAAGAATAAGGCTAAATTATATCAGTTTATGCTTTTTAAATAAATTGGATCTGTGTTTAGTTGTACTTTATTATGTAAGGATTCTGTCACCAAAAATGCCAGTAATCTGTCTATATTTTCCATTACAGTGCAATTCAATTGTAATGAATTAGGTTGCCAAAATGTTATATATGTTTTTATTACCGTAGGATTTATGGCAGATTTTAAACTATCTTGTGGCAAACTCAGCTGGGAAGACAACTATACAGTCCTCTGAACAGTGGAAATTATTTTAAAGGTTACGTTTATAGACTAAATGACAAAAGTTGCAGAACAGTAGTGACAGACAATCTTACAAATAGACTCTACGAGTAGCACCCACTGTTGCAAGTCAGAGAGGAATTACATCTGCCTTGTGTGAAAGTGACTATTGTTTGCACTTTGGTACAGTTGGCCCTATGGGTCCAGAGGTTCTGTGCTTGCAGTTTCCACCAACCCAGGATCACATTTGATTCCTCGGTTATGGTGCTTAAGGAGGACCGACTGTATACCACAATTTTATGTAAAGGACTTGTGCATTTGTGTATTTTGGTATCCACAGTTGGGGAGAAGGGAGTTCCTAGAACCAGTTATCCACAGATACTGAGGAATAACTGGATTTTTAAACCTCAGCTCCACCCCCATTGACAGTAGCATCATTAGTCACATGTTCTAGATTTTTGAGAATTAGAAAAGAATCCTAGAAATTATCTCATTCATTTTACATTTTTCAGGAAAACCTGATAAGGCATGGAAGTCTTACAACCAGTTAAGTGGTTAGGCTATTAGTAAATAGTCTCTTGACTCCCAGTCTAGTAATTTTTCTTTAATATTGTACAACCCTCCTTCTTTAAATGAGGTTTAAAATGAGGAATTTTTGTCTCAGCCTTGATTTGATTTTCTTTATGCCTAGGATGTAAGAATTAATAAGAAAGTACCATTTTCTCTTACTAATCAGTATTTTATACACAATAAATTTGTCAAACAACATGACTGTATTATTTTACTGATGAGAAAAAAGCCTAGATTTTGTTTGCTTTGGCAAGTGACTCATTCCATCTGGTTTAAATTTAGATAGTATTTTTTTAGGAAGATGTTAGTAAATTTTGTTGAGAGAAAAACAATTTTTAAAATGATCTTTGTGTTTTAATCCTTTTTAACTAACAGCAAGAAGTTGAGAAGTTTACAGACCTAGAGAAACTCTACCTCTACCTTCAGCTGCCTTCTGGTCTCAGCAATGGAGAGAAAAGGTATATTTCTTCTTGTCTTTGCCTCAGTTACAGTGTTTATATGTGTGTTGTGATTGTTACTATTTGGCACTATTCCTAAAATCATCAGAAAATGACTGGCAAAACAGTAGATACTTTAGTCTTTGATCATATTTGGTTAAGTGTTTACCCATAGTTTTTGCTAGTTTATTTGTGTACCTGGGTACATTTATGTACCTGAGTCAGTCAGTTCAGTCACTCAGTCATGTCTGACTCTTTGTGACCCCGTGAACCGCAGAACGCCAGGCCTCCCTGTCCATCACCAACTCCTGGAGTTTACCCAAATTCATGTCTATTGAGTCGGTGAGGCCATCTAACCATCTCATCCTCTGTCATCCCCTTCTCCTCCTGCCCTCAATCTTTCCCAGCATCAGGGTCTTTTCCAATGAGTCAGTTCTTCATATTAGGTGGCCAAAGTATTGGCATTTCAGCTTCAACATCAGTCCTTCCAATGAACACCCAGGATTGATCTGCTTTAGGATGGACTGGTTGGATCTCCTTGCAGTCCAAGGAACTCTCAAGAATCTTCTCCAACACCACAGTTCAAAAGCATCAATTCTTTGGCACTCAGCTTTCATTATAGTCCAACTGTCACATCCATACATGACCACTGGAAAAACCATAGCCTTGATTAGACGGACTTTTGTTGACAAAGTAATGTCTCTGCTTTTGAATATGCTGTCTAGGTTGGTCATAACTTTCCTTCCAAGGAGCAAGCGTCTTTTAATTTCATGGCTGCAGTCACCATCTGCAGTGATTTTGGAGCCCAGAAACATAAAGTCAGCCACTGTTTCCCCATCTATTTCCCAT
Organism: Ovis aries; assembly: GCF_016772045.2. NCBI lineage: Eukaryota > Metazoa > Chordata > Mammalia > Artiodactyla > Bovidae > Ovis > Ovis aries. The sequence goes on from NC_056060.1 coordinate 52,451,410, forward strand.
GAAGTGATGGGACCAGATGCCATGATCGTTTTCTGAATGTTGAGCGTTAAGCCAACGTTTTCACTTTCATCAAGAGGCCTTTTAGTTCTTCTTCACTTTCTGCCATAAGGGTGGTGTCATCTGCATATCTGAGGTTATTGATATTTCTCCTGGCAATCTTGATTCCAGCTTGTGCTTCCTCCAGCCCAGTGTTTCTCATGATGTACTCTGCATAGAAGTTAAATAAGCAGGGTGACAATATACAGCCTTGACATACTCCTTTTCCTATTTGGAACCAGTCTGTTGTTCCATGTCCATTTCTAACTGTTGCTTTCTGACCTGCCTACAGGTTTCTCAAGAGGCAGGTCAGGTGGTCTGGTATTCCCGTCTCTTTCAGAATTTTCCACAGTTTATTGAGTACCTGAGTAAATGCTATGAAATGCAATTGGCTTATGTTTTATAAATAGATCAATATATTTATGCAATGTGGAAGATTTTGAAAATTGAACTGAAAAATCAAAGAATAAACATAACTATTGTGAACTAAGTGTAAGAATTTTTTTAGGTTGTCAGGTAAGCAGATCACAGAATTTTAAAAAGGGAGGAAAAAGTGAATTGTCTGTATGGCACATGAATTTATGATCAATGTGTGATGTTTTGAGTGCTTGGGTATTACTTTGTTTTCATTAGTAAAAACATGTAATAGCCTCATTTAGAAAATGTAGAGAAAAGTTGTTGATTCATACCTTCTACTCTGAGTTTCTCTACCCTTTTAAAATTTCTCAGAATTTATTTCATTTATAGACATTATGCTTAACTTTCTCTTACTTTAAAAGTATATGTATGAAAAGAAATGGAGTGAAAAATCTGCTGCTTTTACTTTTTCCCCTTGGACCAAATTTTGTAACTTTCAATATTTTTTTTGTCCTAGAAATTGGTCAGTAATTTCTTTGGAAATACATAAATTATTATTGTTCTTGTAGCTGAAATGAATGTCAGAGTCAAATGAGGAGCTTACCTCACATTGTCTTGGTTGTCCATTTCATGAAATTAGTTTGTAAGTGACAATGCCAGGTAATAAAAATGTATAATGTTTAGTGAAGGCGTTGGTCTAGAGAGGAGGGCCAATTATAGGAAGGCCCATGGAGGGAGATTTGTCCTGTCAGGATTTCTCCAGTGTGAATTCCATTCCAAAGCATAGAATGCTTTAGTAAAATTTCAGGGTAGTTACTTGAGAATGCTAAGCAAATAGAAAATAAACAATGTTTTCGATAACTTTCATTTTGTAGTTCAATGATTCATAAGTTTAGGCAAATGAACAGGCAAGTAACTGAGCAGATGTCCCCTTAGAGGTAGTTGTGGGCTAAACAAATACCTTAAGTTTTCAGTACTCCATTGACTCTGCCACTTTAGAGACAATGGTAGGGGACAGAACAGGGCCATAACTTCAGCTGAATGCTAGGTGTATAGAAAATGGCTCACACCCATAGGTGGACAGTTTGTGTTTGGAAAATTGGGCATAGACTCTAAGCCCAGAGTTTGGTTTTATCATTTATAGTGTGTTTACACACAGTCCTTTAGTGGAACATTTAGGCCTGGCTCAAGAATTATCAGTGAATTGCCGTCTAGTTTAGCTAAAATATGTTCTTGTTTTATGATTAGTGATCAGAATGCCATGTCATCTAGTCGGGCACAGCAGATGCATGCCTTCTCCTGGATTCGAAATACCCTAGAGGAGCATCCTGAGACTTCACTGCCCAAACAGGAAGTCTATGATGAGTACAAGTAAGTTGTATATGTGTATGTCTGGCATGCAATATATTAAAGAGCTTAAGTATGGCTGTGATGATTTGTTTTATCATTGGTGAATATCATGCTGGTATATGAGAGTTTAACTTGGACATCTGTAAGATTCCTTCCATGTCTAAGCTTCGCTCATTGTGTGTGTAATAAAGGACAGCATTACTGAGTGAAAGGATTTCTGTAAAATTTTTCTGGATGATAGGAGTGATATCTGAAGGCATAGAGACCTGAGAAAAAGTATATGGAATGTTATGAATTTTCTCAGACAAAGGAGTTCAGTGCCTTGTACATAGGAGACACTCAGACAGTTTTGATTGTACATGTAATTTATTTAAATGTGGTAAGCACAAGTATAGAGGCTAATAGGCCCTTCTGATTAGAGAAAATTAATAGATGCTAAATCTAGTCTTGTTTAACGTTTTATAATTGATTTGGAGTGTTCTGGCAGAGTAAATGAAACCAAAATTTTCTGGATATTGAAATATCAAAGCAAGGAGATTCTCTGTGTTGTCCTTACAATTTGGAAGAAAAGTATCGAGTAAGTGCTGCTGTTAACCATTGTAAGATGATGCGAAAGAATGACACTGTTAAAGATCAGTGGTATCTAGAAAGAAAACTTTCTATCCTCATTCAAAATTCTGATTCATTCACCTTAAGAAATGTGCTAGAGTTGGAGAAAGTTTAAAGGGAAATGTCTGAAACAAATCAAGGGTACGAGGTTTAACTGAAGAGCTTTAGATGTTTCCTCTTTAGGAAAATGAAAGCTAAGAGTACTTGTGATCCAAATCTGTAAAGTTCATTCTCTCAATCTACAGCAATCTGCTGAATACCACCTACATGCTGTCTCAAACTCTGTAAGAAGTTCTGAGGATACAACAAATAAGACACAGATTCTGCCCTCAAGAATATGAATTTTATATATATATGATTTTTTTAAGAGACTTTTTCTAAAGACCTTTTGGACTAGTCATCTTCCAGTTTGGAGTACCTTAATGAGGTTTCCTGAATAGAAACCTAACATAGAGTGACAAGTCTTAAATTGAATCTGTTCTGAATACTCACTGAAAAACCTTTATTTTGAATTATTTCTGTTGATTCCAATGGCAGATATATTTGTGTGAAAACCAATCGGTTTAATAGTCATTAAAATCAAAATCCCTTTGAGAGAATAAATGAAGTTACAATCTAAGACCATATATTTTCTTTTAACTGTATTTTTATGCTAAATTAAGATATTAATAGAACCAAAAGGTTTAAGGGACTTCCCACACACAAAGACAGTTGACTTACAAACTGTTACAAATTTTTATATTTGTTGAAACTTTTGAAGCCTGATAATCACATGTATTTATGAAAGTGATGACTAATGTGTTAGTTTTTCTAATTATGAAAGTAGTATGTATTCATCATGAAAGTTTTGACAGATAGTCATAAATGTATGAAAAAGAAAACTAGCACCAGTAATCTTACTACCTAAAAATAAACATTTTAGCTTATTACTTCTTTTTATTTTTTCTAATGCCTTCTTTTGTTATTATTGTTTAATCAAATTTTAACCCGACTGCTTACACAATTCTTAAATGAGGAAACAGTTTACAAATAATACTGCAGTGACTATTCTTGACTATAATTTTGTGTACATTATTAAAATTGGAATTGCTGGCTTATGAACCATTGTATATTAAGGATATTAACTATTAAAATGTAATTGTTTCAAGATTACTGTTTATTATTTAATTTTAATATTTTATAAGTAGTCTGATCTTTCTACATCTCTGCAGCTTATGAAATTGCTCTTTTGCTTAGAAAGAACTTTCCAGTGCTCCTAGCTGCTGAATAATCCATGTGCATTTTCCCTTGATATTACTCATTTCATTTTTCACATATAACCCTTTAGTCCTTCTGGACCAAGTATATACATTTATTTTCATAAACAAATGCCTTAAGATAAATAACTAATTTTATTTTTTTCTAAATGGTTAATTATCCCCATCTTATTTATTGATAATCAAAAAAAATTTTTTTCACAATACTAATCTAAATGTACCTTTTATCTTACTAAAGCCCTTGGGACTCAGTTTTCTTCCTTTGTATTTTTCTATTCTTACTTCAACACCATAGTATTTTTAAGTATTTCAGTCAGTAAATGTTTAAAAAGCTAAAAATTAACAGTGGTAAGACCAGCCTTCCCTCATGATCCCTCTTTTTCAAAATTTTCCATGGTTTTATTTTCATACCAATCAATTTTTTATGATGCTTGGAATCACTTTTCTAACTTATATTGGCTGTTTTATGAGAAATTGATACTGAAATTTACCAAAATGCTTTTTGGGCATCTGTTAAAATTATTCAGTCCTTCTTTTATGATCTATTAATATGATATATAATGATAGTACCTAATATAAACCCTTCTTTTATTCCTAGAATGAATGTCTTCTGCATGTCAGGATGTGTAATCTTTTAGCATACTGTTGATTTCTCTTTTCAAGTATATTTTGCAGGATCTTTGCATCTATATTCATAAGTGAATTTTCTTTTTTGTGCTATCTTTGTCAGGTTTTGATATCAGGGTTAGGCCAGCTTCGTAACTGAACTGGAACTCTTTCCCTAATTTTCTGTGCTCTGGAACAGTTTATATAGCATGGGACTTACTTGTTCTTGAAAGTTTTAAAGAACTCAGCTATAATACCATCTAGGCCTGGAGGCTTTGTTGGAGGTAATTCTTTGACAATTTTTTGTATTTTTTCCTGGTTAGATTTTTTTACTCCATTAATCTATCTTGATCATTGGTTTTTCCTGGAATTCATTCAGATTTTCAAATATATTGGCATGATATTAAATATACTATTCTCTTACAAACAGTATCTTATTTGTTATATCCTTTTTTATATTTCTAGTTTTATTCATTTGAATTTTCCTTTTTTTCAAATTATACTGGGCTATAGTTTACTTTTATTGGTTTTCTTTTAAAAAACAAAGATTGGTATGTCAGTGTTTCTTTTTTTTTTTTTTTTGTCTTCTGTCTCATATTTAGGTGTCTTTATTTTTGTTATCCTGATTTTTTTCAGGTTTTTCCCTTACTAAAGATAAGAACATTTCCTACTTAAGATAAGAACATTTGTATCTATGAATTTGCCTCTTATATTTCTGGCTATATTCCTTAGGTATGGATCCAGTTGTTACATTTACCATTACTTTCTAATAGAGTGCAATTATAGCTTTATCCTTTGTCCCAAAATACTTGGGAACTTTTTATGTGCTTGAGGTAGTTGGACTTTTTTTTCCATTTTTGCACTTAATTTCTAGTTATATTACTGGGTTAGCCAAAAAGTTCATTTGGGTTTTTCCATAACATCTTACCCAATATATTGTAGTCAAAGAATGTGGCTCATTCAGTTTTTTTTTTTATAATTGTTTAGGTTTACTTTCAGCCTAACACATTATCAATTTTTATAAATATTTCTGGACATTCTCTTTTTTTGCGCTATGTAAACACTAAGTCTACTTTGCTGTAGTATTCAAATTCTGCAAAAAATCCTTGCTCTTTTGTCTATTTAATTAGTTGAGCACAAGTAGTATGTAAATGGCACCCCTCTCCAGTACTCTTGCCTGGGAAATCCCATGGGTGGAGGAGCCTGGTAGGCTGCAGTCCATGGGGTCGCGAAGAGTCGTAGTAAGCGACTTCACTTTCGCTTTCCACTTTCATGCATTGGAGAAGGAAATGGCAACCCACTCCAGTGTTCTTGCCTGGAGAATCCCAGGGACGGGGGAGCCTGGTGGGCTACTGTCTATGGGGTCACACAGAGTCGGACACGACTGAAGTGACTTAGCAGCAGCAGTGTGTTAATCTCTTACAAAAGTAATGTTTCTCACAATTTCTTATACTATTTTTAATGGGTTTTTGCTTCTGTCTCTTCAAGACAGAAAACATTCATGATTATGTATCTTTATGATAGTTAAAACCTTTTCTCAACCAAAAAAAAGATCCTTTGTCATATTAAATGTATGTTTGTGTTAAATTCTCTGATACCAGTATTTGTAACCCATCCTGGATATTGGTCTAATATAAGAGTATATTTGTCCATCCTTTTAGTTTCACCATTTATATCATTTTGTTTTAGGCAGTTCACATTATTACATTTCTAAAAGTTGTAATCTAGCATTGTCTCTGGTCTTAAAATCTGACTGATAGAAGAAGCTGGTGAATGAACCAGTCCCAGAACACTGGTGTTTGCACACAACTAGCAACAGGGATGGCAGCAACCACAGCTCCTGCTGCTTTTTCCTCCTGCATGATAGAGAAACACAAGGATTAATCTTAAGTACATTTCTTACAAAATAATATGCAGCCTGTTTTAGCATTTTTGAAAATCTGTTTGCTTTCATTCTGAGTAGAATCACAAATGTTCAGATCTATAAACTTGACAACTTTGGCTACAGTGTTTCCTAGGATACAAATGTCCAAATCCTTTTTTTAAAAAAAATATATTTAATATTTTAAGGAACATGATTGTTTTGCTTTTCAGTTTGTATATAGTCATTAATGTTGTGATTCTTTGTACTTATGCATGTAAGTTTGTAATTTCTACTGTATTAATCAGTGTAATTTAAATTTTGAGGACAACCTTGAAGTTAGAAGTCGATTCTAGTAACATATTTAAGAGCTTTAAATAGTGAACATGTCATGAGTTAAATGGCATATAAATGTTCTCCATCTGCTTAAAATCTAACTCAGACCTAAACATGTGGGCAGAATTTATAAATTTCTTGAATATATATTGTTTAATGTTAGATCATCAGTATAAAGTAAATCAAAGCAGATATTATTCCTGCTTTATAAGTGAGGTCCTTATGATTCAGAAGTAATTGTTCTGGACAAATCTGAAACCAGGATTTCTGACCTCAAAGCTGAACTCTTTTTACATTAATCCCTATTAACTCTAGAAACTTGTCCCAAATGCTGTTCTGTTTAAAATTAAAAATTTTGGAGTAACATTTTCCAAGCCTTAATTGTATTTTAAATATATTTAACTATTTAGAAATAGTAAACTAAAACATAAAAGTGATCAGTTTCAGCATTATTAAATTATGTTCTTATTTGACAGCTGAATATATATTAAATATACCTAAGACATAAACTGGCAAAAGATTTTACCATTTAAATTTACATTAACAGTTGTAATGTCTGAGTTGTTAACCTAAATATGTTGTCTAGCCTTTAAGTTACAACTTTTCAGGTGCACCTTTTTTTCACGCTTCCTTGGTGTGGCCTGTTTCACAGAGGAAGCCTTATCCTGGTTTCCTCTTTTCCCTGTTTCCAGTGACTTGATTCTCAAGGGTTGATAATCTGTCTTTCCTCACCTTCTCTATGTTTCACAGCACTAGTCCTTTTACAGAGTGCTCATTTTTCCTTTCTCAACTTTTTACAGTAATAAGAGAAAGCAGTAATAGTACAGTGGCAGAATAAAGCTAGAATTATAAATACTGTATCAGGAAAGGAATTAGTTCTGTTATTTGACACATTTGTAGAGAAGACTGACTGGTCTGAAATTATGCCAACTGTACTAACACATGTTATAGTCATAACAAACAAAGTCTCCTAATTTAAAATCAGTCCTTTCCAGTAACCACCCCCTGCCCCTGCCCATGGAAACTGCATGTCTATGAACCCAGCTGCTCCATATCTTGAATCTTTTAGTTATCAATTCATCACTGCTCTTACTACCTTAACTTTTTTATCTGCTTCCAACATACATTGCAGTTGTTAGGCACTGTTTACTTTTCTTTTAGCTAACACTATTAAGACTTCAACTTTACTACTCCTAAGGACAAATTAAAATAAAGTTTTTAAAAATAAATTAATATGAGTGTATTAATTCACCAAGCATTATATACACACAGTCCCTACTCTCAAATAAGAGAAACAGACCAGTAAAGAAATGGGTACAAAGAAAGTTACTAGTTCATCTTGGCGAACTGAAATTAGACATCACAGAAGAGGTTACTTGTATAATAACTGAGACGTTTACCAAGTGGACTAGGGATTCGGAAAGGGCATTCTAGGTGGAAGGTGCAGTACTTAATGCATGGAGGCTTGTGATCAGAGTTCAGGAGAAGATATCAGAGACCAGGCTGAAAAAGTTAGACTACTTCCACATGTAGGTCATGCAGGGTCACTGAAAACTTAAGCAGTAAAAACAACATTAGCAGGAAGTGAGAAACTGTAAAGTTAAGGAGAGAATTGGTATTTAGGAGTTAGGAATAAGAGCCCTCCAAAAATGAGGTACAATTTAAAAGAGAAACAAGAAACCATGTTGTGTGATAATGTAAGAAAAGAGATTATTTTGAGAATGGAATTCACTCCAGTCTCCTGTGCCTCCGGCAGCTCAAATAAGAAGGAGACAAGAAAAAGTCAGTTAATAGGCCCGTAGACTCTTGCCAGAGCAATTTCCGTATGTAGGGAATGAAGCCTGATTTCAGTGTCATGAAAGGTAAACAGATGGTAAGTAAAGAACTTGAGTAAAGACTTGTTTTCAAAGGGTTAGAGAAAGAAAAAGTAGTTGGAACTAGAAGCCTAAGGTAGTGAGAGCAGTTTTTTTTTTAAGTCTCATCCATTAAGTATCAAGTTAATTTGCATATAGCAATATCCAGTGAACAGTAGTTTCAACAAGAAGAAGGAAGTCAATTTTTCTTTCGCCAGCTCTGTGATATCAGTAGGGATCCAGGCTTCTAAGTCCCCACTCCACCACCCATAATCTTTAGTCTGGTTTTACTTGTATTATATGTTGTGCTTAGTCACTCAGTCTTTGCGACCTCATGGATGGTAGCCTGCTAGGCTCCTGTGTCCATAGGGATTCTCCAGGCAAGAATACTGGAGTAGGTTGCCATGCCCTCCTCCAGGGCATCTTCCCAACCAAGGGATCGAACCCAGGTCTCCCACATTGCAGGTGGATTCTTTACCATCTGAGTCACCAGGGAAGCCCAAGAATACTGGAGTGGGTAGTCTCTCCATCCTCCAGAGGGTCTTCCAAACCCAGGAATTGAACCCAAGTCTCCTGCATTGAAGGAAGATTCTTTACTATCTGAGCCACCAGGGAAGCCCCTGATTTTACTTATTGCCATCCAAAACGAGCTACTATAGCTGAGGGGAGAGCTAAGAAATTTAGAATTCAGATGCATTAAAGAAGAGAGGAAAAGGTTGAAAATCACTGACTGATGTTGTTACCTACTTAAAATTAATCATCCTGTCTTCTGCTGGCTTTCTAAATTACCATTTAAACATAGTTTTTTTCTCCCTCTTCCCAAATAGATACTTAAAACTTTGCACTAGTCCTTGCTTATTTTAAAACCACACTAATTCATTTATCTTTATTTGTGATAAAATACACACATAAAATTTACCATTTTTAAGTTTATAGTTTGGTCTTACTAAGTACAGTCACATTGTTCTACCACACCACCATACATTCAGGGAACTCTGCTTGCAAAACTGAAACTCTTACCCATTAAACAAAAGCTCACCTTTCTCTCTTCCCCCAGCCCCTGGCTGCCACTATTCTACTTTCCTGTCTGTGAGTTTGAAGCAGAATCCTACAGTATGCTCCTTTTGGAATAGCTTATTTCAATCAGCATAATGTCCTCAAGGTTCATCCATGTTGGAACATGTGTCAGAATATTCCATCATGTGTATTCACCGTTTTGTTTTTCCATTCGTCTGCTGATGGATATTTAGGTTGCTCTTCTACATTCAGGCTGTGATGAGTAATGCTTCTGTGAACATGGCTGTGCAGAATCTCTTCAGGATCTACTTGCAGTTATTTGGGGTATATGCCTAAAAGTGGAATTGCTGAATCATATGGTTCAGTTCAGTTCAGTTCAGTCAGTCAGTTGTGTCTGACTCCTTGCGACCCCATGGACTGCAGCATGCCAGGCATTCCTGTCCATCACCAACTCCCGGAGCTTACTCAAACTCATGTCCATAGAGTTGGTGATGCCATCCAATCATCCCGTCCTCTGTCCCCTTCTCCTCCTACTTGCAGTCTTTCCCAGCATCAGGGTCTTTTCCATATGGTAATTCTATTTTAATTTTATGAGGAATTATCATACTGTTTTTCATATTGACTGCACTGCATATGTTTCTCCGTACCTTGTCAACCCTTACTATTTTCTAGGGTTTTTGATAGTGGCCATTTTAATGGATGTGAGGTACTATCTCATTGTGGTTTTGATTTGCATTTCCTGAATGATTAGTGGTATTGAGCATGTCTTCATATGCTTTAGACCTATTGCATATCTTCTCTGGTGAAATGTATTCAAATTCTTTTACTGTTTATGAGTTGGGTTGTTTTTATGTTGTTGAGTTCTAGGAGTTCTCTACATATCGTGAATATTAACCTCTTAACAGATTTTTTTTGATTCTGCAAATAGTATATACTATGTATTGATTATAACAAATTAAAACAGTCTGAAAATGAAGCATCAAATTAATATCTTTCTTTATTCACCCCTTCATCTCACTATCTTCTTGAGATTTAAGTATTCCTAAAGATTAAGTATTTAAGCTTTATCTTTCTATTCTCTTTTTCTGTATACATGAGTCCTGTCAGTTATTCATAAGGTTTTAAGATTCAAATGAAACTATACTGTATATATTGTTCTTACTTTTTTATCACTAAGCATATATGTTAGGTAGCTCTCCTTGTCTGTATATGTAGAGTTATTATGGTTTTTTTTTAACTGCTGCACAATATTTCATAATATAAATATTCCACGGTATGTGTTTGTGTCTGTGTCTATATGTGTTTACACCTTCTATTGGTGGGCATTTAGGTAATTCCTGATTTTTCTACTATTAAAAATGCTGTACTCGATAGCCTCGAATTAAGTGTCTCTGAACTTGTGTACTTCTATACTTCTGTTGAAGTATAGGCTATGATTAAGTCCTAAACATTGCAGGGGTTAGGAATGCTGACCCCAAGCAGCCAAAAATCCACTATAAATTTACACTTGGTCCTCCATATCCTTGGTTGTACATCTGGGAATTTAACCATCCAAGGATACTATAGTACTGTGTGTGTGAGTGTGTGTGAAGTCGCTCAGTCATGTCTGACTCTTTGCGACCCCATGGACTGTAGCCCACCAGGCTCCTCTGTCCATGGGATTCTCCAGGCAAGAATACTGGAGTGGTTGCCATTTCCTTCTCCAGGGGATCTCCCCTGTACTGTAGTAGTATTTATTTTTAAAATTCTGCATGTAAGTGAACCTATGTAGTTTAGATTCAGGTTGTTCAAGGGTCAAAGGTACTTATAAGGGTCAAGGTACTTATAAGCATCAAAAGCTATAATTTATTGATTTTAATTTAATTTTTGGATGATTACAATCATGATTATAAACCACAAAGCATAAAAAGTATACAAAGAAGAAATTCCATCTCATCTTTATCTTTCAGCCATCCATTTTCTATCCCTGTAGGCACCAAATCATGTTAGTTTCTTTTCTGTCATTCAGGCAATATTTTGTGATACTGTACAGGTAAGCACTATTACAGATTTTTATTTCTGCTTTCTTTATATACTATTTACATGGTTTTTTACTTTGCAGTTGTTCACCCAGCAACCTATCTGGAGATCTTTCCATAACAAAATATTAATTATTGTTTTAATACTGGCATTTCTTTTTCTTGGAGATGGGTTTAATCACTGTACAATGTTAGGAACCTCCATCCATAGTTCTCTTGTCAAAACTCCAAGAGCCAGTGCTTTCTCTTGACAAAACTCTGTTAGTCTTTGCCCTGCTTCATTTTGTACTCCACAGCCAAACTTGCCTGTTATTCCAGTTACCTCTTGACTTCCTATCTTTGCATTCCAGTCCCCTATGATGAAAAAGATGTCTTTTTTGGGGGTTAGTTCTAGAGTCTTGTAGGTCTTCATACAACCATTCAACATAGATTCTTCGGCATTAGTAGTTGGGGCATATACTTGGATTACTGTGATATTGAATGGCTTGCCTTGGAAATAAACAAAGGTCGTTCTGTCATTTTTGAGACTGCACCTAAGTACTGCATTTCAGACTCTCTTGTTGACTATGAGGATTACTCCATTTCTTCTAAGGGATTCTTGCCTACCATAGAAGATACAATGGTCATATGAATTAAATTCACCCATTTCAGTCCATTTTAGTTCACTGATTCCTAAAATGTCAATGTTCACTCTTGCCATCTCCTGTTTGACCACTTTCAATTTACCTTGATTCGTGGGTCTAAGATTCCAGATTCCTATGCAGTATTTTTCTTTACAGCTTCGGACTTTGCCTTCACTGCCAGATACATCCACAGCTGGTCATTGTTTCCACTTTGGCTCAACCTCTTCATTCCTTCTGGAGCTTTTTCTCTCCTCTTCACCAGTAGCAAAAGGCAAATATCTTTTTGCCTTTTCTACTGTTCATGGGGTTCTCAAGGCAAAAATGCTAAAGTGATTTGCCATTCACTTCTCCAGTGGACCATGTTTTATCAGAACTCTCCACCATGACCCATTGGTCTTGGGTGGCCCTACATGGCATGGCTCATAGTTTTGTTGAGTTAGACAAGGCTGTGATCCATGTGATCAGTTTGGTTAGTTTTCTGTGATTGTGGTTTTCATTTTGTCTGCTCTCTGATGTATGAGGATAAGAGACTTGTGGAAGCTTCCACTGGGAGGGACTGGCAAATCTGAGTAAGATGGTGCAGTAGAAGGATGTGTGCTCATCTTCTCCTGTGAGTGTCCAAGAATCTCCCGCGGAGGTGTGGGTTGAGAGTGGCCTGCCATGGGGTCAGAGGCACTGACTACAACAGTCCTGGGAGCTGCAGCATGTTGGCATAAGTCCTTTTGAAGGAGGTTGCCATTACCACCGTTACCCTTATGAGATTCGTAACATTGTACAGGAGGTGGTGATCAAAACCATCCCCAAGAAAAAGAAGTGCAAAAAGGCAAAACGGTTGTCTGCCTAAGGAGGCCTTACAAATAGCTGAGAAAAGAAGGGAAGCAAAAAGCAAAGCAGTAAAGGAACAGTATACCCATCTGAATGCAAAGTTACAAAAAATAGCAAGGAGAGATAAGAAAGCCTTCCTAAGTGATCAGTGCAAAGAAATACAGGAAAACAATAGAATGAAAAAGACTAGCGATCTCTTCGAGAAGACTGGAGATACCAAGGGAACTTTTCATGCAAAGATGGGCTCAATTAAAGGACAGAAACAGTATGGACCTAACAGAAGCAGAAGATATTAAGAAGAGGTGGCAAGAATACACCGAAGAACTGTACAAAAAAGATCTTCATGACCAAGATAACCATGATGGTGTGATCACTCATCTAGAGCCAAACATCCTAGAATGCGAAGTCAAGTGGGCCTTAGAAAGCATCACAATGAACAAAGCTAGTGGAGGTAATGGAATTCCAGCTGAGCTGTTTCAAATCCTAAAAGATGATGCTGTGAAAGTGCTGCACTGAATATGCCAGCAAATATGGAAAACTCAGCAGTGGCCACAGGACTAGAAAAGGTCAGTTTTCATTCCAATCCCAAAGAAGGGCAATGCCCAAGAATGTTCAAACTATCACACAGTTGCATCCATTTCACATACCAGTCAGGTATTGCCCAAAGTTCTCCAAGCTAGGCTTCAATAATACATGAACCAAGATTTTTCAGATGTTCACACTGGATTTAGAAAAGGCAGAGGAACTAGAGATCAAATTGCCAACATCTACTGGATCATCGAAAAAGGAAGAGAATTCCAGAAAAAATCTGCTTCATTGACCACGCTAAAGCCTTTGACTGTGATCACAACAAACTGTGGACAATTCTTAAAGAGATGGGAATACCAGACCTCCTTAACTGCCTCCTGCAAAACCTGCATGCAGGCCAAGAAGCAACAGTTAGAATCGGACATGGAACAACAGACTGGTTCCATACTGGGAAAGGAGTACATCAAGGCTGTATATTATCACCCTGCTTATATGCAGAGTACATCATGTGAAATGCCAGGGTGGATGAAGCACAAGCTAGCATCACGATTGCGGGGAGAAATACCAATAACCTGATATGCAGATGATATTACCCTTATGACAGAAAGTGAAGAGGAACTAAAGAGCCTCTTGATGAAGGTGAAAGAGTAGAGTGAAAAGCTGGCTTAAAATTCAACATTCAAAAAATGAAGATCATGGCATCCAGTCCCATCACTTCATGCCAAATAGATGGGGGAACGATGGAAATACTGACAGACTTTCTTTTCTTGGGCTCCAAAATCACTGCAGATGGTGACTGCAGCTGTGAAATTAAAAGACACTGGCTTCTTGGAAGAAAAGCTATGACAAACCTAGACAGCATATTAAAAGCAGAGACATTACTTTGCAGACAAAGGTCCGTATAGTCAAAGCTATGGTTTTTCCAGTAGTTATGTATGGATATAAGAGTTGGACCATAAAGAAGACTGAGCGCCAAAGAATTGATGTTTTCAAACTGTGGTGTTGGAGAAGACTCTTGAGAGTCCCTTAGACTGCAAGGAGATCAAACCAGTCAATCCTAAAGGAAATCAATCCTGAATATTCATTGGAAGGACTGATGCTGAAGCTGAAGCTCCAGTACTTTGGCCATGTGATGCATAAAGCCAACTCATTGGAAAAGACCCTGATGCTGGGAAAGATTGAAGGCAGGAAGAGAAGGGGATGACAGAGGACAAGATGGTTGGATGGCATCACCAACTCAGTGGACATGAGTTTGAGCAAGCTCCGGGAGATGGTGAAGGACACGGAAGTCTGATATGCTGCAGTCCATAGAGTTGCAAAGAGTCAGACAAGACTGAGCAGCTGAACAACAGCAACAAATGTAACTTTCATTGAGGTGTAACATTCACACAGAAAAGTACACAACTTGTAAGTGTATAGCTAGATAAATTTTCCCATAGTGAGTATGTTCCTATTACTCACTTCCATATCAAGAAACTGAGCATCACCATCATCCCAGAGGCCCCTTGGGTCCTCTTGCAGTCACTACCCTTCCCACCATCTCACCCCAGCCATGCCAAGAGTAACTGCTCTCCTTTCTTCTAACACCATGGTTTAGCTTTGTTTGTTTTAGAACATTATATGAATGAAATTATGTAATGATAAACATTATGTTTGTAAGATTCAGTCATTTTGCTTTCTGTAGTTTTGGTTCATTCATTCTAATTGCTGTTTGGAATTCTGTTTATGAATATCACAATTTCTTTTTCCATTCTACTTTGTATGGACGTTGTTTTTTAGTCATTAAGTCATGCCCAACTCTTATTGTGACCCCACGGACTTCAGCCTGTCAGGCGCCTCTATCCATGGGACTTCCTAGGCAGGAATACTGGAGTACGTTGCCATTTCCTTCTCCAGAGAATCTTCTCAGCCCAGGGATCGAACCTGCATCTCTTACCTTGGTAGGGAGGTTCTGTATTACTGAGCCATCAGGGAAATCTGTGTATGGATGTTAGGTTTTTTGTTTGCCTTTCCTTGATGACTAATAAAGTTGAATGACTTTTTAATTTTTTTTTTCTTTTTGGCCCATTGGATACCCTTTTTTGTGAAGAATCTATTTAAGTCTTTATTTTTCTCTTCTATATAATCATTAAAGGCAGGTAGATATATCACACCTCATTTTCTGCTGACTTGGTTTCTAGAAGAATGCCATACTGTTTACATCATAGCTATATATTTTTTTTTAATTTGAGACTTTATGAAGCAGATTAAATCAGGAACTGATTGATGTTTCTCAGAAGGATAATGATGCACTGCTACCCGTCAACATATATGTATTGAATACCCATTGTATAAAACTCTACTTGCCTCATTGGTGATACAAAGAACCACTCACTAATGTACTTGCAAATCATCTTCTCTATTCCTTAGTTTCTTCATCTATACAATGGTGTGAATACACAAAGTGATGTTGGAGTTGTTTGGGTATTTTAAATATATACAGCCTTATCCTTTTACTATCCTTTTACTAAAATGATTTCAGAAATATTTGAAACTACTGAGGAAAATTGTGATAAAATCTGATTTGAGTAGAAACTTAAAGAACAGTAATGGTTAATCAAGAATTAATTGAAACAAAGCCTACTGCTTTTAGTTTTTTCCTTCATTCTTAAACTGTATGCAGAAACTATATTTATATACTCTGAACATTTTATGTGAAGTTAATTTAATTTAAAATTTAAAACCGAGACAATCTAGAAATAAAAGTAAGCACACCAATATAGTATGTACTTATACAAAGTGATATGTATTATTTTTTAATTTAAAAAAAAAATTACAGTTCAGCTTGACCAAAAGGATAATTGTTTTAAATAGCTGTTTTATAAACAGTAGTGAGAAATCAAGTCTTTCTTAAGAAATAATAAAAGCAGAAATATTTACTTTTTATTATTTAAAAGTTGACACAAATTTTTTTCTCAAACTTACTCAGGATTTATCAGTGACTACCTTGAAGTTTATATTTTTTTATTAGTAATTTTAAAACTTCAGGATAATATCCTTAATATATCAATCATGATTCATCATGACTGAATCTTTTTCATGGGATTAATACCTAAAGTCATCACAGCCAGTAATCCTATGAAAAATGAAAGGCAAGTTAGAAGGAAAGACCTGGTTAGTAAGGTCATACATCATCATTCAATATATATATTATATATATAATATATTTATGATAGTTTAACTCTTTAAATTAGTTTTGTTGTTTTCAAACTGATCTTTTAGAAAAATTGTTTATTATATAGTTGCCACAAAAATAAGATTTATCAGCTGAATTTCAAAGGTGATATTTGATCTTAGTCTAAGCTCAACTTAGTAGTACTGTTTAACAGCTCTTAATTTCTCTCCAGGACCTAGACTAAAAGACGCTATAACTAACCAGAGACTTATGCCTTGCTTTTCCAACTGGTCTGTTCTCTGGGACACCAAATCATCATGTACTTTACACTTTGTACTTCTGCAGTGTTCTGTGAGTGTTCCTACCAAATGCTAGAGGCTGCTGAACTTTAGCCGTGCCTCAGACTCAACTGTGTATCGTTGTTCTGCCCAGAACATGAAACAATAAGAAAAATAAAATCTGTTTATGATTAAGGTTAAACCCTTTCAAAGAGTTTTCTCTCCAGAGATCTAATTGCACCTTAAAATTACTGGAGGATTTCAACAACTGTTGAACGTTCAAAGGTTCAAGCTAATTAGATGTTTGACCATATTACTTTTGCCTCATTTATGTGTTAGCTAGCAAATATATCATTTTCTTAATACTTGTAAGGGAGTATAATGCTACTGTGTCTTTGGGACCATTCTAAATTCCCATATCTTTTATTGTCATCTGGAATACATAAATGTTGATAATACTGTAGGTCTTGGTAAGGAATAGGCTTTTAATAGAAATTAATACTTTTTAATAAATTCTTCTTTATAAATATCAGAAAAATTTCAGTGATATAATTTTGGTTGCTTTCTAAGCATTCAGTTTGTTTATACTCACTAGTTAGTAATAAAAGCTTCTCATCTATAAGATGAATGGATTAGGCTGGATGACCAAATTCCAGATTTACCTCTTTATGCAAGTTTCTCATCTATGAAATGTGTGTCATAAAAAATACCTGGGAAAATAGTTCAAGATGGTGATGTAAGATCTTAAATTCACCTCCTCCCATGGACATATTAAGTCTGTAGTCTAAACGGAATAATTTCCTCTTTAAAAAACCTAGAAGCTGGCTGAGTGATGATTACAGGTCACAGAAATAGGAAGAAAACCACACGGAAGTAGGTAGGAGAGGCTCCTAAACCCCACCAACCTTCAATCAGGAGGGAACTCAAAACCTAGAAGTTCTCATAAGAAACAAAGGGTTCAAACCCACATTGGGCAGCCCATGTTTTAAGACCTGAACCTAAGAGACAAGCCCTCAAAACATCTAACTTTGAAAGCAAATGGGGCTCACATCCTGAGACCCATAAGACTGTAAGGTTCTGAGTAATGGCTATTGGAGGGCCCACATACTTGGACTCACCTGCCCCAGGGTTCAGCTCAGAGGCAGTCTGTCTTGCTCAGACTTAAGTAAAAGAGGGTCACCTACTTACATTAAAGTAGCAGCCTGGGGGACAGACATCCAGTTGAAGACACGTGTAGGAGATAGCTGGAACACTCTTCAGGGACAGACTAGCATGTGCTGTCTTTGCACTCTCCCTTTGATCTGCTCTAGAATACCAGTTATCACCCAGAAGGAAGCTACTACATGTATCTGGTTCCCTGATTTTTGCGACTTCTGCCCAAGGGACACCTCTTAATTGCCTACCTTTGGAAGCCAGGGCAGCTTGTGTTCCTGATCCAATGTAACTGTAACAGTCATCCAAAAAGGTGATTATACCCTTGTCTGGCACCCTGCTTTTACAGCTGCTGCCAGAAGAAACATCTACATAGCATGGGATGGGTGCCAGTGGGGCTTATAGTCCTGGGTCCCACGAAACTGTAACCGACAGAGAAAGAGTTCTTTCATAACTCCCACCTCCAGGCACAACAACAGTCACAGACCAAGAGCTCGGTTTTTCTGTGAAAGAGACCTGTTACCCAGCTGTGATGGCTGCAGCCTGAGGGGGTAGACTTCTAAGTAAGTGTGCATCTGGGGACTGATTGTAATCCTTTCCAGAGACATCAGAGAGCTGGTGCTGTCTTCATGCTCTCCCTCTGCCACACTCCTGAGTGCCAGTATGCCCCCAAGGGGAGGTTTACTCGCATCCAGCAGCCGGGTTTTGTAGCTGCTGTCTAGGGAATGCTGCTAAATTAACTGGCTCTGGTAGTCAGTGGGGCTTGCATTCCTGGGCCATTCCAGTGGAATGTGGCAGTTGGAGTGATAATTCTTGGTGAAGTACCACCCCAAGACACTGCACAGCCAGCAGACTCGGGCACAGCCCCCCAGTTTTCCTGTGAAAGAGGCTTTTTTGCTCTGACCCAAGGGGCAGGCTTCAGGTTTGGCGTATGTCTAGTGGCCTACGGAGCTACTCAAAAGAAACAGAGATAATATCGCTTCTTTCCCTCTGTCTTGCTCCAGCTCTCCAGTGTCTCACAGAAAAGTGCTTATACTCTTGTCAGGAGCCCTGATTTTTGCAACTGCCCAAGGGACACCTCCAGATTGCTTGGCTCTGGTGCCAGCAGGGCTTATGCTTGTGGTCACACTGGACTATATATACCTGCATACTTTTAAAAGCTGCTACTGAGGGTTTGACTTCCAGTCAGCCTGATTTTAGGTGCTGAGATCCTCCCCTTTGGGGCCCTGATAGGTCTTGGTACATACTTAAGTAGTGGGAGTTATTAAAAAATATAATAGACCACTTGGAAAAATACAAAAGTTTAAGGGCCAAACCAAGACCTAGGACAGGTTTGAACAATGAGTTTCATCTCCTATACTCCTTCAAGACTGGGTGGGTGGTGGTTTCATCTACTGTATAGAAACCATCACAAAGTCAAGCAAAATAAAGAAACAGAGGAATATGTTCCAAATAAAGCATAAGGTTAAACCTCAGCAAAAAAACCTTAATAAAATGGAGATAAAACACATTATAATTAAAATGTCAAAAGTTAAATACAAGGAGAAAATCTTTAAAGCAGCAAGAAAAAGCAACCAGTTATGAATAAGCAGACCCTCATAAGATTATCTGCAGATTTGTCAGCAGAAACTTTATAAGCCAGATGGGACTGGCTCAATATATTCAAAATGCTGAAAGGGAAAAATCTCCAATAAAGAGTACTCTACTCAGCAGAGTTAAAGAGGAAAGTTCATGGTGATAAATGCCTACCTCAAGAAACAACAGCAGCCTCAAAAAACCTTACTTTTCACCTCAAGAGACTAGTTAAAGAAGAACAAAGCCCAAAGTCAGTAGAAGGAAGGAAATAACAAAGATTAGAGCAGAAAAACTGTTAGCTAGATTCACCAAGAGAAAAAGAGGAGTCAAATAAATGACATCAGAAATGAATGGGAGATAGTACAACTGATACCACAGAAATACAAAGGATCATAAGAGACTACTTTAGACAGTGACATGCCAACATATTGAACAACCTAGAAGAAATGGATAAATTCCTAGAAACATACAACCTACCAAGACTGAGATCATAAAGAAATAGAAAATTTGAACCAACTAATTACTAGTTAAGGAGATCGAATCAGTAATCAAAAACCTTCCAAATGTTCTACCAAACATTTAAAGAATTACTACCTATCTTTATCAAACTCTTTGAAAAAATAGAAGAGGTGGGTGGAAATTTCCAAACTCATTTCATGAAGCCAGAATTACCCTGATCACAAAACCAAACAAGGATGCCACAAGAAAAGAAAATTACAGACAATATTCCTGTTGAATATAGATGTAAAAATTCTCAGAAAATATTAGCAAACTGAATTCAACATTATGTTAAAAGGCTCATACAACATGATCAAGTGGGATTTATTCTAGAGATAAATATTGCTGGGTCAACATTCACAAATCAGTCAATGTGATACAACACAAAGTGAAGGATAAAAATCATGATTATCTCAGTAGCTACAGGAAAAGCATTTGACAGAAATCAACATTATTTATGATGAAAAAAACTCAATAAAGAAACTGTAAAGGAAATGTACCTCAACATAACAGAAGCCATATACAACAAGCCCACCACCAATGTCATACTCAAAAGCTGCCCACTCTTACCACTTTTATTCACCATAGTACTGGGAGTCTTAGCCCTTGCAAGTAGGCAAGAAAAAGAAAGAAAAGGCTAAAGAGTCCAACAAAAAACAATTAGAACTAAGAAACTGAGTAATGTTGCAGGGTTCAAATGAATACACAAAAATCTTTTGCATTTCTACACACTGTCAGGGCTTCCCTGGTGGTTTAGTGATAAAGAATCTGTCAGCCAGTGCAGGAGACACAGGTTTGATACATGATCTGGGAAGATCCCATATGCCACAGAGCAGCTAAGCCTGTGCCCTACAACTACTGAACCTGTGCTCCAGAGCCTGGGAGCCATAACTGCCGAAGCCCACGTGCCCTAGAGCCCGTGCTCCACAACAGCAGAAGCCACTGAAGTGAGAAGCCTGTGCACCACAGCTAGAGAGTCGCCCCCACTCACCGCAACTGGAGAAAGCCAGTGCGGCAACAAAGACCCAGCACAGCCAGAAATAAATGAATAAAGTTATTGTATTTTTTAAAAAAGCTATCAGCAAAATTAAGATAACAATCCCATTTACAGTTGTATCAAAAAAAATTTTTTAGGATTACATTTAACCACCAGTGTTCAGGACCTGTACACTGAAAACTACAAGACATCAAGGAAAGCAATTGAAGAAAACACAAATAAATGGAGAGATAGTTTGTCCTCATGGGTTGGAAGAATTAATAGTGTTAAATGTCTGTACTAATCAAAGCAGTCCACAGATTAAATACAATTCCAATCAAAATTCGAATATCGTTTTTCATAGAAACAGAACAAGGAATTCTAAAATGTGTGTGGGACCAAAAAAGACCTTAAGCAGCCAAAGCAATCATGAGAAAGAAGAACAAACCTTCAGGCATCATACCCCCTGATTTCAAACTCTATTCTGTAACAACAATATGGTATTGGCATGAAAACATATAGTTGAATGAAGCTGAATAGAGAGCCCAGAAATAAACCCACACATATATGGTCAATTAATTTACAACAAAGAAGCCAAAATTATGCAGTGGGATAAGGACAGTCTCTTCAATAAATAGTGTTGGGGAAACTGGAGAGCCTCACGCAGAAGAATGAAACTGGGATTTTATACCACACGAAAAATTTCCTCAAACTGGATTAAAGGCCTGAACACAAGACCTAAAATCATGAACTCCTAGAAGAAAAGATAGGTAGCAAGACCTACTTCTGTTTTTTTTCCCCCAATGTATATATGTACCACATCTTTTAATTAATTAATTTTTATTGAAGGATAATTGCTTTACAGAATTTTGTTTTTTCTGTCAAACCTCAATATGAATCAGCCATAGGTATACATATATCCCTTTCCTTTTGAACCTCCCTCCTGTCTCCCTCCCCATGCCACCTCTCTGGGTTGATACAGAGCCCCTGTTTGAGTTTCCTGAGCCATACAGCAAATTCCTGTTGGCTATCTATTTTACATATGGTAATGTAAGTTTCCATGTTATTCTTTCCATATATCTCACCCTCTCCTCCTCTCTTCCCATGTCTGTAAGTCTATTCTCTCTGTTTCTCCATTGCTGCCCTGTAGATAAATACTAGAGTGCCATTTTTCTAGATTCCATATATATGCGTTAGAGTATGTTATTTATCTGTCTGACTCACTTCACTCTGTATAATAGGTTCTACGTTTATCCATCTCATTAGAACTGACTCAAATATGTTCCTTTTTATGGCTGAGTAATATTCCATTGTGTATATATATCACAACTTCTTTATCCATTCATCTGTTGATGGACACCTAGATTGCTTCCATGTTCTAGCTATTGTAAATAGTGCTGCAATGAACAATGGGTTACATGTGTCTTTTTCAATTTTGGCTTCCTCAGGGTATATGCCTAGGAGTGGGATTGCTGGGTCATATGGTGGCTTTATTCCTAGTTTTAATTTTAAAGAATCTCCGTACTGTCTTCCATAGTAGCTGTATCAATTTACATTCCCTCGAACAGTGCAAGGGCATTCCAACAGTGCAAGAGCATTCCCTTTTCTCCACACCCTCTCCAGAATTTATTGTTTGTAGACTTTTTAATGATGACCATTCTGACTGTGTGAGGTGATATCTCATTGTAGTTTTGATTTGCATTTCTCTAATAATGAGTGATGTTGAGCATCTTTTCATGTGTTTGTTAGCCATCTGTATGTCTTCTTTGGAGAAATGTCTGTTTAGGTCTTTTTCCCACTTTTTGATTGGGTTGTTTTTCTGGTATTGAGCTCTATGAGCTGCTTGTATATTTTGGAAATTAATCCTTTGTCAATTGTTTCATTTGCTATTATTTTCTCCCATTCTGAAGGTGTCTTTTCACCTTGCTTATAGTTTCCTTTGCTGTGCAAAAGCTTTTAAGTTTAATCAGGTCTCACTTGTTTACTTTTGTTTTTATTTCTGTTACTCTAGAAGGTGGGTCGTAGAGGATCTTGCTTTGATTTATGTCATAGAGTGTTCTGCCTATGTTTTCCTCTTAAGAGTTTTATAGTTTCTGGTCTTACATTTAGGTCTTTAATCCATTTTGAGTTTATCTTTGTGTATGTGTTAGAAAGTGTTCTAATTTCATTCTTTTACATGTAGCTGTCCAGTTTTCCCAGCACCATTTATTGAAGAGGTTGTCTTTGCCCTATTGTATATTCTTGCTTCCTTTGTCAAAATAAGGTACCCATGGGTGCATGGGTTTATTTCTGGGCTTTCTATCTTGTTCCATTGGTCTATATTTCTGTTTTTGTGCCAGTACCATACTGTCTTGATGACTGTAGCTTTGTAGTATAATATGAAGTCAAGAAGGTTGATTCCTCCAGCTCCATTCTTCTTTCTTAAGACTGCTTTGGCTATTCAGGGTCTTTTGTGTTTCCAAATGAATTGTGAAATTTTTTGTTCTAGTTTTGTGAAAAATGCCATTGGTAATTTGATAGAAGTTGCTTTGAATCTATAGATTGCATTTGGTTGTATAATCCTTTTCACACTATTGATTCTTCCTGCTCAAGAACATGGAATATCTCTCCATCTATTCATGTCATCTTTGATTTCTTTCATGTCTTATAATTTTCTGTGTACAGTTCTTTTGTCTCCTTAGGTAAGTTTATTCCTAGATATTTAATTCTTTTTGTTGCAATGGTGAATCAGATTGATTCCTTAATTTCTCTTTCTGATTTTTCATTGTTAGTATATAGAAATACAAGTGATTTCTGTGTATCCTGAATCACTTGTGTGTACAAGTGATTTTGTATCCTGCAACTTTGCTAAATTCACTGATTAACTCTAGTAATTTTCTGATACTATCTTTAGGGTTTTCTATGTACAGTATCATGTCATCTTCAAACAGTGAAAGCTTTACTTCTTCTTTTCCAATCTGGATTTATTTCTTTTTCCTCTCTGATTGCTGTAGCTAGAACTTCCAGAATTATGTTGAATAATAGTGGTGAAAGTGGACACCCTTGTTTTGTTCCTGATCTTAGAGGGAATGCTTTCAGTTTTTCACCATTGAGAATAATGCTTGCTGTAGGCTTATCATATACAGCCTTTACTATGTTGAGGTAGGTTCCTTCTCTGCCCATTTTTTTAAGAGTTTTAATCAAATGGGTGCTGACTTTCGTGAAAAGCTTTTTCTACAACTACTGAGATTATCATATGGTTTTTATCTTTCAATTTGTTAATATGGTATGTCACATTGATTGATTTGCATATATTGAAGAATCCTTGCATTCCTGGAATAAACCCAACTTGGTCATGGTGTATGAGCTTTTTGATGTGTTGCTGAATTCTGTTTGCTAAAATTTTGTTGGGAATTTTTGCATCTATGTTCATCAGTGATATTGGCCTGTGGTTTTCTTTTATTGTGTTGTCTTTGTCTGGTTCTGTATCAGGGTGATGGAGGCCTTGTAGAATGAGTTTGGAAGTGTTCGTTCCTCTGCAATTTTTTGAAAGAGTTTTAGAAGGATAGGCATTAGCTCTTCTCTAAATGATTGATAAAATTCTCCTGTGAAGCCATCTGGTCCTGAGCTTTTGTTTTTTGGGAGATTTTTGATCACAGCTTCAATTTGAGTGTTTATAATTGGGTTGTTCATAATTTCTGTGTCTTTCTGGTTCAGTCTTAGAGGATTAAACTTTTCTAAGAATCTGTCCATTTCTTCCAGGTTATACATTTTATTGCCATATAATTGTTCATAATATGCTAAGTCACTTCAGTCGTGTCCAACTCTGTGCGACCCCATAGACGGCAGCCCACCAGGCTCCCCTGTCCCTGGGATTCTCCAGGCAAGAACACTGGAGTGGGTTATTGTTCATAATAGTCTCTTATAATCCTTTGTATTTCTGCGTTGTCTGTTGTAACCTCCCCTTTTTCATTTCTAATTTTGTTGCGTTGATTCTTCTCCCTTTTTTTCTTGATGAGTCTGGCTAAAGGTTTGTCAATTTTGTTTATCTTCTCAAAGACCAGCTTTCAGTTTTATTAATCTTTACTATCATTCCTTTCATTTATTTTGGTCAGATCTTTGATTTCCTTTTTGATACCTTCAGTAACCTGTTGGTTATTTAGAAATGTGTTGTTTAATCTCCACGTGTTTGTGTTTTTACAGGGTTTTTTCTGTTGTTGTTGTAATTGATATCTAGTCTCATAATGTTGTGGTCAGAGAAGATGCTCGATATGATTTACGTTTTCTTAAATTTACTGAGGTTTGATTTGTGTCCCAAAATGTGTCCTGGAGAATGTTCCATGTGCACTTGAGAAAAAGATGTATTCTTCTGCATTTGGATAAGACCCACTTCTTGATGTGGGTCTTGGCGATGATTTTTTTAATCTGACAGCAAAGATAGAATTTTTAAAAATCAAAGATAAACAAATAGAACTGCATTAAAACTATCAGCCAAATAAAAAGGCAACCTAGTGAGTTGCAAGTCATATATCTGTTAAGAGGTTAATATTCAAAATGTATAAAAAATCATTCAACTCAACAACAAAAATGATTTGAGTTTTCAATTGGGTAGAAGATATAAATAGACATTTTCCAAAAGAGACATCAAGATGAAAACAAGAGGTATATGAAAAGATGCTCAGCATCACTAATCATCAGGGAAATGCAAATCAAAACCACAATGAACTATCACCTCACGCCTGTCAGAGTGACTGTTATCAAAAAGACAACAAATTACAAGCATTGGTGAGGATGTCAAGAAAATTGAACCCTTGTGTGCTGTTGGCAGGAATATAAATTGGTGTAGCCACTATGAAAAACAGTGTGGAGGGTCTTGAGAAATTAAAAACAGAACTACCACGTGATCCAGCAGTTCTGCTTCTGGCTGTATATCTGAAAAATGAAAACACTAACTTGAAAATATATGCAGTGCCATGTTCACTGCAGCACTGTTTATAGAAGCCAAGATACGGAAACAACCTAAGCGTCCATCAGTGAGTGAATGGATAAAGACATTGTGCATATACACAGTGGGATATTACTCAGCCTTAAGAAAGAATGAAATCTTGGCATTTGCAGCAACATGGATGGGCCTCAAGAGCATTATGCTAAGTGAAGTAAATCAGACAGAGAAAGACAAATACAATGTGATCTCTCATACATGTTGCAACTAAAAATTCTTTTTAAAAAAGCTAACAGATAGAGATAATTTATTGTTGGTTGCGAAAAAGATGTTAGTAAAGGCTCGGAAAGATGAGTGAAGCGGGTCCAAGAGTTTTTTACAAAAAGAAAAGCATTTTGGAATCACACATTAAGTCAGAAGTCGATGTCTTGAATTTGTAGGAGTCCATAACCCAATTAGAACTTTTGGTACACAAATTGAAAGCATGTTCTAATGAAGAAAAGCAGCTGGACTTTATACCATTTCATAAACAAGTAATGGTATTTCCCTTTATTTTCTACATAATAATATACAGATTATCCTTTCATCAATCTTTTTATAGGTAGAAATGTGTCATTGCAATGAGACAGCTTAATTGCACTCTAGGGGCTATTGTCACCATCCTCATTAACTGGCATTTAGGCAGTAGTGGCTCAGCTGGTAAAGAATCCACCTACAGTGCAGGAGACATGGCTTCGATTGCTGGGTTGGGAAGATTCCCTGGAGAAGGGAAAGGCTACCTACTCCACTACTCTGGCCTGGAGAATTCTTTGCAACCCCATGGACTGTATAGTCCATGGAATTCTCTAGGCAAGAATACTGGAGTGGATGGCTTTTCCCTTCTCCGGGGGATCTTCCCAACCCAGGGACTGAACCCAGGTCTCCCATATTGCTTTACCAGCTGAACCGCAAGGGAAGCCTGAGAATGTTGGAGTGGGTAGCCTATCCCTTCTCCAGGGGATCTTCCTGACCCAGAAATCGAGCAGGGGTCTCCTGCATTGCAGGCAGATTCTTTACCAACTGAGCTGTCAGGGAAACTTGTTGGGGTGAAATTAAATGAAGTAACATATATGAAGCAGTCCAAAAATGTCTAAGTATTGTTATGTATCCTATGACTGTATTTTGCCACAAGTATTAAAACAGTAAAACAAAAAGAAAAATCTGATTTCAAGAATGGCATTAGACTGTTAGTTATCCTGTAAAAAGCACATTCTCTGTGCATTCCCCTTTTTTTGAGTCCTGTAAATATAATCTGATGCTGAGTTAGGTGTTAATTGACACCATATCTTGCTTGATTAAACTGCAGTTAAAGTTATGAAGCAGGAAAACAAGATATAAACTAACCAAGATCTTGACATGGCCTGGAATGACCTATGGTGTGTTATATAGCCCTGGTTTCAAAATTGTGAATAAGTAGGATAGCCTATAAATGGCTTAGACAGCAAAGAATCTGCCTGTAATGCAGGAGATCCGGGTTTGATCCCTAGGTTGGGGGGAACCCCTAGAGAAGGGAATGGCTACCCAGCCCAGGATTCTTGCTGGGAGAATTCCATGACAGAGGAGCTGATAAATATTTAATTATTGATATATTAAAGAGTCATTGAATATCTGGAACTTCTCAGTAGGGAAGAGGCTATAATAATGAAATTCTTTTTCTTTGGTAATTAGAACCACTGAAGATTGGTTAGACCACCTCACAATCTAGAGCTCTCTCTCTCAGGCAAAGTGCTCAGATACCCATTTGAGGATAGCCATTTCCATACCTAGCAGGAAGTTGAACTATACAACCTTCTGAACTCATTTCACAAAGAAATTGATGACCTGTTCAGGTGTTGTTATTGTTACTTTCAAACTGAGGCACTCTGTTTTCTCTTTGACATGTAAGATTTCAAAGTGTAGAGTGTTGGGTCATAAGTAGTTTTATTCCCAACATTGCCTTCTGTTTGATTCAGGAGGTATAATTTGAGCTGTTCATATGTCTCCAAAGTACATTTTGCATTTATCTGCTAAAGAATATTTTAAAGGTAAGTTCATTATTTTAAAAATTTATTCTCCCAATGAATTCCCCTCTTTTAGTGGCATAAATAAGAGTCAGAAACCAGATGAAACCGGATGATCACATTCTAAAATCATTCTGAAATCAGGATTAATTCAATTTGACAAGCAAATTTTGCATTGGTCATCCTGACACTTAGTTTTGCCAACCTTCTGCCTACCCCTTCTGCCAAAGTAAAGAACTTTAGTGTACTAATACAGTGGGGGAAAAAAACCCATCAAAACCTCAGTCACAAAAGGAGGATAGAATGGATAGTATATCTCTCATTAGACTCATTGCTTTCTCTTTATATGATTTCAGGTTTTTTAGGCCCACCTGCCAGTGCTGTTATAGGAGCCAGTGGGCACTGTTTTCTTTTTTGCTTCATTTGCACATTGCTTCAGTGTGTTTCTTTAAGGTTTCTTGTCATTTTAAATATGACATACTTACTAAGTCATATTTAAAATCATATCAAGTTATATGTCATATTAAGGTCTAATGTGACTCTTCAGTCTTGTTCCTTGTTCTAAGAATACAGTGGTGAACCAAATAGACATAGTCACTGCCCTGGTTGAACTTATAGTCTAATGGAGGAGACAAACAACAAATAAATTAGCTGTTACATAATTGGAAGCTAGGAGAATAAAAGATAGAAAATACACAGATAAGGAAGGTGGTGAGGGCATGGCAGGAGAGCGCTGCTTTGGATAGGGAAGACAGAAGAGACCCTTTCAAAATCATACCAGTCTGGAACTTGAAGGGTAAGAAAATATTCCAGGTAGAAGAAACAAGTATCAAGGCCCTAAGTTGTAAAAGAGCTCATTCATTTTCTTTCTGTGCTCATTTAACTTGCTAGTGAAATGGTTATGATTTGATGCAGTTCATTTATTTAAATTGTCAGTTCCACAAAAGAGTCATTGCTTCACTTTGCGCTTTAAATCTTGGCCCCTGAACCACTTGGAGTATCACATTCAGTCTCAGCTTGAATGTGATGTTAATATTCCTTATAGAGGGAATTCACAGTGCATATCAGCTCCTTTCCCTTCTTCCTGCTCTGCAGCATCGTTGAGAATGCATCTGCTAGGCACCTCCACTCCTTCCCCTCAGCCCCACCCACAACAGGAGTGTGCGGTGCTTGGTGCTGCAACAGGGAGGGTACAATCAAGGAAAACACCAGTCTTCAGACCTACCCATTCTCTCTGTTGAGGCTTCCATCCTTCTCCTGAAAGTGAAGAAAGAAAGTGAAGTTGCTCAGTCATGCCCGACTCTTCGCCACCCCATGGACAGTAGCCTGCACCAAGCTCCTCCGTCCATGGGATTTTTCAGGCAAGAGTACTGGAGTGGGTTGCCATTTCCTTCTCCAGGGAATCTTCCCGACCCAGGGATCGAACCTAGGTCTCCCGCATTATAGACAGACGCTTTACCGTCTGAGCCACCACTGGGGGCCTGTGCTAAACCCAAAGGGCATCTTTCTCCTGAGTGTCTACCAATTTGACTTCCAAGTTCAGATCACTTCAAAGATGTTGCCAGCATACTCAACCATCCACTACAAGAACTCAAGTCCCGGTTACCACTATATGCTGCCCATTCTAGTGGATTTTCTTGTTTATCCTAAACCTCTCTCCTTGGATCTCTACCACCTGACTTCTTCATCAAGAAGCTATATTGGTTGATTCTGAAATGAGGAGTGAGCAGGGAGATTTGACTGAGTTATTTTGCAATTCCTCTGACTTCTTTGGTATGCCTCAGGTAGTGGTTCTCCCAAAGGCCAACAGGAAATGGCCTTTTCCTGCTGCTGAATTGGTGAAGGAGGAATTGGTCTTCTACCTAGGACTGGCAGCTGTAGAGAAAGACAGAGTACCTGATTCTAGTAGTAGTTAAGACTTGGCTTGTTTCCCTGGTCCCACTTGAAGTTACTGCCTTATTAAGTACTTTTTTCGTGGCATTAATAAGGGTGGTAGGGATGAGAACACCATGCCTTCATTTCTTCCCTTACTGGTAAAATGAGAGTTGGTATAGACGATCCCTGAGGTTCCTTTAGTCATAATATAGCATGTGTGTCATCTAAACCATGTAGTAGTCTGGTCTCTGTCTGACACCCATAATGTCGACATTGGAAATTCCTCCAGTATATGAGCTTGAGACATATGTGGAAACAGAGAGCCCAACTGGTTGAGTGTTAGTTTCTGCTATTAAAAGCAGTAACACTGTATGCCCTGAGGATGAAACTAACTAAGCCTGAGTTAGTCTTTAAAGAAGGATGAGCATGTATCAGTGAAAATTGTAGTGAATGACTTGAAGATGTGTTTCTTCACCTTGTCATAAGGGTCAGATTTGACTGAAATGACACTGTGCTAATGTGATTCTGAGTTCTGTTGCTCTCTAAATTGATCCCTTCTTCTCTTTCAGGAGCTATTGTGACAATCTTGGTTACCATCCATTAAGCGCTGCTGACTTCGGGAAGATTATGAAAAATGTCTTTCCAAACATGAAGGCACGTCGTCTGGGCACAAGAGGCAAATCTAAATATCCTTTACCAGTTTAATTTTCAGTGATCTCTTTAAGTTCTCACTTATTACTGAACATGTGCTGTTGTAGTTCAACTAGCAACTATATTTAGAAATAAATTTAAATCAACAAATATAAACAACCCAAAAGTACTTAGAATAATTGTAAATGTTATTCTCCCAGCTATTTATCACACTGCAAGAGAAATAACAAATGGTGGTTATTAGGATTGTGATAGATCTCACCTTACTCTGTCACTGTAATGTGTCCTTAATGGTTTGCTCTTCTTTTCCTCAGTAATGAGGATTATTAAGGTATACCATAGGACAGCACTTGAAAATTATATCAATAAAAGTGGGAAAAGATGTTAGCTTATCATCTTTCCTTCCTCTTAGAAACATAGGGCTCGTCCTGGTGATATACACAACGTTCAAAAAATTTTCTTGTGGAACTTGGCCTGCAGGATTAGTGTTATCTTTAAACTGTTTTTCATCCAGTCATCTAAAGGCTATTTTAAAATTAAACCAGGGCATAGAAAAGGCCCATAGGAGCAAACAGAAGTAAGGAAATTAAAATTAAGACTTTATTATAAAGTTCTTCCTACCCTTGGAAGAAGATTGTCACATGGAGGGTTAGAAATCCTATTAGAAATACATCATTTCTCTCTGCTTAGCTGTTGGCCTCTTTCGAAGCATGAAAATTCTTCCATGGAGGAGATGAGAAGGGGAAGGGGAGAGGCTGCTTTTCTAAAATGACTCCAGGCAGGTGTTCTCTAGCTACTAGTTGCACAACCTAGTCTTGTGTCCTGAGTGCAAACAAAAATGTCTTGGTGTGTCATTGGCATGTTACAGGTGATAATCCTGTGTGTTTCAGTGGAAAAAGAGAAGTGAAAAGGTTAAAGCCCTTGTGACACTCTTAAGAGTTGTTTTTGTCCCTGTGCCCTGGCTAGAGTTTCCCTTCTCTCTGCCAGGTTTCCATCTGGATATTCCTTTCCTTCTGACCTGTTTGTCACTGGTGGCTGGCACAGCTTATTAGGAACATTTATTCATAAAATTTATACCAGATGAGAATCATTTTGTTTCCTTTAAGATGGTAATATTCTATAAGAACTGTTGCAGTTTCAAAAGAGTAAAGGTGTTCTGAGTTTCTAATATTAAAGTCTCTTCCTGAAGAACTCAGAAAGTAGATGATGTCTCAGGCCGATTTTATTCTCATTTCATATATGGTTGCTTTCCATGTGCTAACTATATAAACGGTTCATTTAATGTAGAGTACTTTAGACCTTGACCATTTATTACATATTGCTACAGTGGACTAAGAA
Source organism: Ovis aries (assembly GCF_016772045.2). Classification (NCBI taxonomy): domain Eukaryota; kingdom Metazoa; phylum Chordata; class Mammalia; order Artiodactyla; family Bovidae; genus Ovis; species Ovis aries. Next base: position 52,483,142 of record NC_056060.1, read on the forward strand.
AAAAAGCTTTTGTTCATATGCCAACACTGCCCAATCTTGATTTTCACAAAACTGGAGATGGGGTAAGAATTTCTGCCTTTTATTTTTAATAGATAAAATTGTACCTTATTATCAACATCAAAATGCATACTGCATAGTCTCATTTGGATAAACAAACAACGATCATGTGTTTGGACTATTCAGTCCATGGAATTCTCCAGATCAGAATACTAGAATGGGTAACCTGTTCCCTTCTCCAGGTCATCTTCCCAACCCTGGAATTGAACCCAGGTCTCCTACACTGCAGGTGGATTCTTTACCAGCTGAGCCACCAGGGAATCCCAAGTAAAATTGTACCTTATTATCAGCATTGAAATGCATACTACATAGTCTCATTTGGATTAAACCAGGGACCAGGAACTGCGCCTTTTACTAAATAAATGAGCCAAAAAACTCAACAATGGCTGGACACTGTTAGCGTACATTGCTTATTTCACATGGCTCTTGAAATTAGGGGAAAAAAAGATGAATCTAAAGTTACTGATTTGTAGATATATTCATGGTATATATTGTCAAATGGAAAATTTGAGCTACAGAGTAATGTGTATAGAATGAATGTTTTCAGAAGAGAAAATATAATTCATGGCATAGTTTGTTTTCTTGATGTTAGAAAAGGCTTTTAGAAAAATTCAGATCTGTTATTCTTCATGTATGTTTAACAACATGTTTAGATGTTATATTCACAATGCTGCTGATGGCTGTGCACCAGTAGGTACAGGCATAGGACCCATATTTGCAAGGATCTACTTTTATGCCTGCCAACACCAGTCACTTAGTACTGCTTTGATCTGACAGATTTAGATTATATCTTCTGATTAAGGGGCTTCACTGGTGGTTTAGACAGTAAAGAATCAGCCTACAATGCAGGAGACCCAGGTTCGCTCCCTGGGTCAAGAAGATCCCCTGGAGAAGGAAATGGCAACCCGCTAGTGTATTCTTGCCTGAAGAATTCCATGGACAGAGGAATCTAGTGAACTACAGTCCATGGGGTCACAAAGAGTCGGACAAAACTGAGTGACTTTCACTCACTCGCTTCCTATATATCTTGACTGTACTTCAATTTAATTTCTCTGAACTTTCTTTTTAAAAGTCTTCCCCACCCCCCTTTTTCTTCTGTTTAGTTGGAAGGCGCTGAACCTTCTGGGCAGCTTCAGAACATTGATGAAGAAGTTATCTCTTCTGCCTGCCGTCTTGTGTGTGAGTGGGCCCAGAAGGTGTTAAGCCAGCCATTTGACACAGTCTTGGAATTAGCCCGCTTCCTTGTAAAAAGTCACTATATAGGCACCAAGTCGATGGCAGCACTTACTGTAATGGCAGCAGCACCACCAGGTACAAAATTATTGACAAGCTGAAACTGACGGGGTGTTACTACATCTAGAGTTGGTGGTAAAAAAAGAGTTTAGCCATAACACTTCTCTCTCTTTTTAGTATTTGTATATGTTTACTCTTCATTTAATTCTAAATTCAGATGGGCTTATTGAATTAACAAAAATAATAATAATAGTTTTTTCATGATAAATTTTAAGTTACAGCTTTGTATGTTGATCTGCTTAAATATGAAACTGTTATGATTTGCTAGTTGGTATTTCATTAATTTTTCCATTGCTATTTTAAAGTTTATATGTTTATATTTAAAAAATATATGTATGTGCACTTTTAAGTATATATGTGTTTCTTAATTAATAAATATTACAAGTAAATAGTAAAGTTAAGTTTTTAAACTACTTGCTGAGACTCCTATACCCAAAACTAATACTTATAAATGAAGTTATCTTTGGACAATGTGAAAGGTACCTGGTCTCACAAAAAGCAAATCATGTGAATGAAGCATATGAAATAACAAGAGTGACTTTTTAAATATGCATTCAAATAGCTATTTTTATTCAGATAGGAACTCTAGAATTGACAGTTTGAGGACTGGCAGTATCATTAGAATAATGACTCCCTTGTAAGTTAATAGCTGTATAAAGTACCTGTTTTCATGAAATTTTTCAAATGTCTTATTTCGGTCATACTTCAATAACCTAAGAAAGAGTGAATAAATTTTGTTATTACTCTAGGAAATTCTAACTTCTTTAAAAATAATGTGAAGTGGTAAATTTCTCACAGTGAGGACTATAATTATACTCTTAAATAACTTTATTTTTTTATCTTAACTTCATTATTTTAATAAGGAATCCTTTTCCTGTATGTTTAAGAAGCTTTAAGCATTTGTGGTGTGTGTGTGAGATTGTTCTGTTCTCTCATTTTTTTTGTCATTTGAGGACCATCAACATGACCAAAATGCCTTTTACAAGAGCCTCATCATAATTTTTCATATCTCAATATAAACTAGATGACTCAAATCCATACATTTACAGTTACACAGGGGCTGAGGAGTGCATGGGCAGCCTGATATAGCTAGTTAGTTCACATCTGTTACCTCATTTATTCCCATGGTAATCCTGTAAGAGATGTGATATTTATTCCCATTTTAAAGATCAGAAAAAAACTAAGGGAAAGTGAAAGAAATGAAGTTGCTCAGTCGTGTCCGACTCTTTGCGACCCCCATGGACTATAGCCTGCCAGGCTCCTCCACCCGTGGGACTCTCCAGGCAAGAGTACTGGAGTGGGTTGCCATTTCCTTCTCCAGGAGATCTTCCCAACCCAGGGATCGAACCCGGGTCCCCCGCATTGCAGGCAGACGCTTTACCATCTGAGCCACCAGGGAAGCTCAAGACTAAGGGAAGTTAAGTAATTTGTCCATAGTCAGTCAGATGAATTGTGGAGCCAGAATTTGAATCCTGATTTGTCTGTCTCCAAAACCAAGGTTATTCCTTTACATAAGACTGTTCTAGCTTCTAGCAAAACAGGTTCAAAAAAAAATATGGGCCATTCAACTTTCAGTGTTCCCTTTCTCCTACCCCTACTGACACCCAGAAGAGGAACACATTGAGGATTTAAGAGATTGTCATAGGTATCTAGATATCATGATATCTATGATATCATAGATATCATATCAAAGAAACATCTGTCTTACTTCCCACAGTATTCACATAGGCTAACTAAAAAAATAATGTTGAATTAATAGATTTTTAAGGCATAAGTGTGAAGAAAGGTATATTCTATAAATGAAAATACTGACAATCATATAAATAGACATTTGTATAAATAGATAATATATAATATATATTATACAATATATAACGACATATAAATAGATACAATATATAAATAGACATTTGTAACTTTTTGAAAGTAGCTTGGGAGGCTGTTCTTTTAACAACTGTGTCATTACTCAGTATTTTAGAATCTCCTGCAATTTTGTTTTCAGCCACTGCCACTTTTAAAAATACCTTTTGTAGTGAATAATCTTCATCCTTTGAAGATGAATCTGTTTTTTTATAGTCTCCATATTAAGAACAGGTTGTATTACAGATGTCCTTTTCTAAGTCAGCTGCTTGGAACCCGTTCCCATCCAGAAACCCTGGCAGGAGGCATCAGACAGAGAGCTTTTGGCGGTTGGCAGAGGCTCTTGGGGTGCAGGTGCTGAGCAGCCGGAGCCGAGGCTATGGGTTGCAAGGGAGCAGTGCGATTTGAGTTGGATTTGAGGGGAAAAAATAGTACTTAGGTGATTAAAGGGAAGGTCAGAAAATGAGAGATTGTTGAGGAATGAGTGTGTGGGTGAGAGTTTACAGGTACTTTCTCTCCTCCTCATCTCCCACTCACCAGGCTGTTGCTGTTCACAAGATGAAAAGCAGAACCGTCGGGAAGGGAAGGGCAGGGCGTGCCCTCAGGACAGGGTGTCCTCCCCTGGCCTCTCTCCATTCTTCTTACTGACTCTGCTCCCTTTTTGTTGATCTTAATACCACTCCCTAGATGTGAAATGAGCTTTTGAAAAATTAATTTTCTTACGTAACAGTTTTTCTTAAAATATATCCCGTGTTTATTTTATCATTCCTTTTTCTGTGTTTCAGTTAAAACTGTAGTACCTATTTTTATGAAATTCTTGTGGAATTAGACTTGTTTTCCCCATGCATTTTTTCCTAAGATATAGATGGTTTCTGCAAATATGTTTTGAGTGCCCCTTGTGGGCTGAATATTAAAATCATAAAAATGCATGAGTTTCTTAATTAGAGAAGAGGGGAAGGAGATTTTCTGACATCTACTGATAAAATGTAAAACATGTTAGCTTGGCATTGACTTGTCTTAACTTCTGCACATTAGTGATATAGCTACTATTCTTTTCAAAATCTTCATCTGTTATTGCTGGTTTAACTACCAAGTTGAGCCATATTTTAAGGTTCAGTTAAAACCATATTGACAAATATTTATAAACTGTAAATGTAATGTTAATGTTTTGTAAAGAAATTGTGAGTTAAAATGTCCTGGGTTTGTTGCTTTGTCCAGTAGATGGCTACATAATCAAAGAAATTGAATTGTAACTGCCTTCTCTAAAGAGTATTCACGCTCTCCTTTCTGTTTATTTTCAGGAATTAAAGGAATTACCCAGCCCTCTGCTTTTATACCTACAGCTGAAAGTAATTCCTTTCAGCCTCAAGTGAAGACTCTGCCATCTCCTATTGATGCTAAACAGCAATTGCAACGGAAAATCCAGAAGAAGCAGCAAGAACAGAAACTACAATCCCCTTTGCCAGGAGAATCCTCAGCAAAAAAATCAGAAGGCGCAGGAAGCAATGGAGTGACTAATCTCTCTAATGGGAACCCTGCAATCCTCTCTCCTCAACCTATCGGTATCGTCGTGGCAGCTGTCCCTAGTCCCATTCCGGTAATATCATTAAACAGCATTTGGCATGACTGGGATGGTGGGAAGTCCATTGTTTAATTAAAAGTAGCACAGGAGAAGGCAGCAAGCAGAGGTATGCTGCTGCTGCTACTGCTAAGTCGCTTCAGTCGTGTCCGACTCTGTGAGACCCCATAGACAGCAGCCTACCAGGCTCCTCCATGCCTGGGATTCTCCAGGCAAGAATACTGGAGTGGGTTGCCATTTCCTTCTCCAATGCATGAAAGTGAAAAGTGAAAGTGAAGTCGTTCAGTTGTGTCGGACTCTTAGCGACCCCATGGACTGCAGCCCACCAGGCTCCTCCATAAGCAGAGGTATAAATTCAGGTATAAACTGAGTTTGTGACCGCACAAAGATTTCACTTCAGTCAATTGTCTTTTATTCAGGATATACGTTATTATCTACAAAATAAGCTATAAACAGAACAGAAGTGAAATTACAAGACACATAAGTTTGCGTATAACCAGTCAGAGCTTTACATAGGAGATGAGTCATTTTCAGAGTTGTTTCATCTCTGGCTCAGCAAAGATGACACAAAGGCAGGCTTTTTTTGTTTTGTTTTGTTTAATTTTTTTTTGTTTTTATCATTCAAATGGAACAAAATTATAATGTGTATCGGTAAATAGTCCCATCTCTGGCTTGCTGAACACAGGACCTCAGGCAAGTCTCTTAGTTACTCTGAGTCTCTCTCCTTATCAACAAATTGAGGTCTGGGTATACTCCTTGCCTGTCCCACACTACTGAGGTTATGACGAACAGGCTTTCAATATGAGAGTGTATCGTACTAAAGCAAGATAGTATTTTAGGTTGTTATTTGTGATACTATTAGAAAGATATTGTATCTTATTTTTTTCTTGTTTTTATCATTATCATCGTCATCATCCTGTCATTAAAGCATGGAGTACCTGGGAACCATTCTCTTGCACTGATCATTATACAGCGAACTGGGGAAGGCGGTAGTTTTATCTGAGACCTTATCTACAGTGGTTTGTTAGTAATGTCCAAGGTCAGTCCACGTATAAGACAGTCTCCCCTGTGAGTGAGTCATCTTGGCACAAATTCCAGTTAGTAAATAGTTGTGATAGTTCTTCAGATTTTATCTCTGCTCTCTATAACCTCCTTAAAAAAATCATTGTTTTAGCAATGTGAAATTTTTTACTGACATCTTAATATTCTTCTTACATATCATTGTATTTGGTAACTGTATTACACTGTGTTGCATGTATTATAGTGTTTATTTATCTGGTCTAAAAGAATTCTTGTCTAACATAGGAACTGTTTTTTTCTTTTTTTAGCATTACATGTATAAAATGCCTCAATACTAATGAATTATATGAATTGCTGTTTATACTCTGGACTTGATAAATCTGGTATTTTTGTTTTCTACCTTTTAACAGGTCCAACGAACCAGGCAATTGGTAACTTCACCAAGTCCAATGAGTTCTTCTGATGGCAAAGTTCTTCCCCTCAATGTACAGGTGGTCACTCAGCACATGCAGTCTGTGAAACAGACACCAAAGACTCCTCAGAACGTCCCAGCCAGTCCCGGCGGGGATCGTTCTGCCCGGCACCGCTACCCCCAGATCTTACCCAAGCCAGCCAGCACCAGTGCACTCACCATCCGCTCTCCGACTACTGTCCTCTTCACTAGTAGTCCCATCAAAACCGCCGTTGTGCCCACCTCACACATGAGTTCTCTAAATGTGGTGAAAATGACAGCGATATCCCTCACACCCAGCAGCAGCAGTACCCCTCTGAAACATTCTGCCTCAGCAAACAGTGCTACAGGAACAACAGAAGAAGCGCGGACCATCCCACAGATCAAGAATGGTTCTGTTGTTTCACTTCAGTCTCCCGGATCCAAGACCAGCAGCACCGGGGGACCCTCTGCCGTGGAAGTCAAAATGGAGCCTGAGACATCATCGGATGAGCCTCCGATACAGTGCCAAGAGAACTCTGACGGGACCGACATGCCCAAAACAACACCTGGTGCCCTCTCGGGACAGAAGAGTAATATAGATGCAGTAGTACAGAAACCTTCCAATGACGGTGTCGTTGAAATAAAAGCAACTAAGGTCTGTGACCAGAGGACCAAATGTAAAAATCGCTGTAATGAAATTCTGCCGGGCACTTCAACAGGCAATAATCAGAGCACTGTCACTCTCTCAGTTGCCACTCAGAACTTCACTTTCACCAGCACCAGCTCACCATCTAATGGTGACTCAATAAATAAAGACCCTAAATTGTGCACTAAAAGTCCAAGAAAGCGGCTCTCTTCTGCACTGCAAGAGTCCCAGGTGCCTCCTATAAAGAAACCAATTGTGGAACAGCTGTCTGCAGTTATCCCAGAAGGTCAGAAACCAGGCAGTGTTAAGAAGGACCCAAAGGTTCCACATTCAGGGAAAACAGAGAGCTCGGCAGCAGGTGCTCAGATTTCCAGCAAGGTCTCAACACATGTCAACTCACACATAGTGGCAAGTCAGCCCTTGGATTCCTCTGCTCTTGTTACCAGCGATTCAGCTTTAGAACAGCAAACCACACCATCATCATCTCCAGATATCAAAGTAAAGCTGGAAGGCAGTGTCTTTCTCTTGGACAATGATTCAAAATCAGATGGCAGCTTTAATCCAAATGAGTGGCAACAGGTCACTAAGGATTCTGAGTTTATATCTGCTGGCTGTGAACAACAGCAAGATATCAGTGTTATGACAATTCCCGAGCACTCAGATATCAATGACTTAGAGAAGTCTGTTTGGGAATTAGAAGGAATGCCACAGGACACATATTCCCAGCAGCTGCATGGCCAGATCCAGGAATCTTCTTTGAATCAAATACAAGCACAGTCTTCAGATCAGTTACCTCTACAGTCCGAACTGAAGGAATTTGAGCCTTCTGTTTCTCAAACAAATGAAAGCTACTTTCCTTTTGACGATGAGCTTACACAGGATAGTATTGTAGAAGAGCTGGTGCTCATGGAGCAGCAGATGTCAATGAACAACTCTCATTCTTATGGTAACTGTTTGGGAATGACCCTGCAGAGTCAATCTGTGACTCCAGGAGCTCCAATGTCATCTCACACCTCCAGCACCCACTTCTATCACCCAATTCATAGCAATGGCACTCCAATCCACACCCCCACACCCACACCCACGCCCACTCCCACCCCCACCCCCACCCCGACCCCCACATCTGAAATGATTGCTGGGTCGCAGAGTCTGTCACGGGAGAGCCCTTGCTCCAGGCTGGCCCAGACAACACCTGTGGATAGTGCTTTGGGAAGTAGCCGACATACACCCATCGGTACGCCACACTCTAACTGCAGCAGTAGTGTCCCTCCCAGCCCCGTGGAATGCAGGAATCCTTTTGCATTTACCCCAATAAGCTCCAGTATGGCATATCATGATGCCAGCATTGTCTCAAGTAGTCCTGTGAAACCAATGCAAAGACCCATGGCCACACACCCTGACAAAACCAAGCTTGAATGGATGAATAATGGGTATAGTGGGGTTGGTAATTCATCTGTTTCTGGCCATGGCATTCTCCCAAGCTATCAGGAACTAGTGGAAGACCGTTTCAGGAAACCTCACGCTTTCGCTGTGCCTGGGCAGTCTTATCAGTCTCAATCCAGACATCATGACAGTCATTTTGGTCGTTTAACTCCTGTCTCTCCTGTGCAGCATCAAGGTGCCACTGTAAATAACACCAATAAACAGGAGGGTTTTGCAGTCCCTGCGCCTCTTGATAATAAAGGAACTAATTCATCTGCCAGCAGCAACTTCAGGTGCCGGAGTGTGAGCCCTGCTGTTCATCGCCAGCGTAATCTTAGTGGAAGCACCCTCTACCCAGTATCTAATATCCCCCGATCCAATGTGACCCCCTTTGGAAGTACAGTAACCCCTGAAGTTCATGTTTTCACAAATGTCCACACAGATGCATGTGCCAACAACATAGCTCAAAGAAGTCAATCAGTTCCATTGACAGTCATGATGCAAACAGCCTTCCCAAACGCTCTTCAAAAGCAAACGAACAGTAAGAAAATAACCAATGTTTTGTTGAGTAAACTTGATTCTGACAATGATGATGCTGTGAGAGGTTTGGGCATGAACAATCTGCCCTCCAATTACACCGCCCGGATGAATCTCACTCAGATTTTGGAAACGTCCACTGTCTTTCCGAGTGCCAATCCGCAGAATATGATTGATTCCAGCACTTCTATTTATGAATTCCAAGCACCATCTTACCTCACCAAAAGTAATAGCACCGATCAGATCAGTTTTTCTCCTGGGGATAATCAAGCACAATCAGAAATTGGAGAGCAACAGTTAGATTTCAGCAGCACTGTTAAAGACCTGTTGAGTGGAGACAGCTTGCAGACCAGCCAGCAGCTAGTAGGTCAGGTAGCATCTGACCTCACTAATCCTGCGTCTGACTTCTCTAGCGACATCAGGTTGTCTTCTGAGCTCTCAGGCAGCATCAACGATTTGAACACTCTAGACCCAAATCTACTGTTTGATCCAGGTCGTCAGCAGGGACAAGATGATGAACCTACACTGGAAGAATTAAAGAATGACCCCTTGTTTCAACAAATTTGCAGTGACTCCATGAGCTCTATGACTTCATCAGGTTTTGAATGGATAGAAAGCAAGGACCATCCTACTGTTGAAATGTTGGGTTAAATTGTGTTTTATAATATGTAGCACACTGTAACTAAAGACATATGTATTGTATTTGTCTTAATGGAAGTGCCTCCCGCAGCAGAAACACTTACTATTAATTGTGACATTTTAAAAAGAGTTTGCTGCCGAAGTGGTTTCTTCTTCAGTAGGAAATGGTTAGACTCGCCTCAGTTCTTACCAAGTTTCTGAAAAGAGTAGGCTGTAGAAAAACAAATATTAGGTTTTAAATTTTGTAATGTTCCCCCATTTAATCACATTGTTTGCTAGTAAACAAAAGAATAACCAGCTTTTACAAGAGCAGTCTAGATCTTTATTTTGTATAAGTTCATTTTATTTCGTTGGTTGATCTGCACAGATTTTAGAGGAAACCATTGATTTTAGATATAGGATATTTTGTTGTTGTTGGCATTATCTTTTTAAGTATGAAATCATAGCTAAAGTGAACTGTAGACAAGAAGGTCTTCCTTGAAACAGGGATAATATTCAGGTTATTATAAGTATTTAGGCTTGAAGCATAGAGCTACTGTAGAATGAAAAAATAAAATCTCTGTAGGACTTTCTGGGACTTCAGTACCATTTGCACCTGCAACGAAGGGCTTAAATAGGAGGAAATAATGGAAAATGAAATATTAATATAAGGAAAGCAAAAGCTGCACTAAAATTATTAAAAGGAAAAACTAGTAGCCATTTTTATTTGTGACCTTGCGTTAGTCTTCTTTTAAAATGTTAGTTTTAATATGGAGCTACCACAGAGACATGCACGCATGCAGGCGCATGCACGCACACACGCACACACACACACATATATAAACAAAGCAAGTAAGTAATGCGAAATGTTGTAATTTAATAGAACAAATGCAAGTATGTTAGAAGAATATCTTACGTTTTATTATCTGGTTAGTTGAGATAAGGAAATTTAGAAGGAAACTAAAAAGCATTTTCTTAGTTTCATCACAATATGTCTGTATGCACATATTAAATTCTATTTAAGATTTATTTTGAAGGTTTTTATTTATAGTATTCTTAAGTCCTCAATTTAGCGACTGGCTCCTTCACTCCTCCTGAACATAGAAATGCAGTTTGATCATGGGATCCCTTTAAAACACAAGCAAGCAGGAGAGAGATAACACAAAAAACTGAAAAGACAACATTTCATCACCCGAGGTCCGAAGTCACAAATCTTTATCTCTGATAAAACAAAGGGGATATCTAATAGTACTTGAAGAAGAGGAGCATTTTATAACATGCTTAATTTATTTATTATGATAACCACAATTGCAAAAAGAAGCACTCAGGATTTGTTTTAGAATGTTTCTCTCTTATAGCTCCCAATTTGTTTTGTGAATAATTATTTATGAATTTCATGCTGACACAAGTCTTCTCACTAGTTGACAGCTCCATTTAAGTGATTTTCAAGATTAGTTTCAAATAGACTTAAAAATTTGCCATTAAATTTTTAAAGTTATCCTTAAACCATTGCTCTGCTATCTTGAACCTAACTAAGCTTTCCTTTACCTTAATTAGTAAGCCAATCAGAAGACTACAATCAATGAATATTTAACAAATGTGATGAGTTTATTACAGTTTCATTGTTCAATAAATTTGCAAGATAGGATATTAACATTTTGATAAATAAATGGTGCTAGGGTTGGCTCAGAGGTTTATATATTGATATGTCCTAGTTACTGACATTTGTGTGTTTGCTGTTATCTTGATTTAATGATCTGTTAGATATTTTTTCTTGATGCTAGTTATTTCTTCACTGTACATTGAGACACAGCACTACTGCACACCAAAGTATGCAATACCCAAAGGAAACTGTGTGATTTCTCTTAACAAATGATGGGAGCCTTTCTATATGAGATACTCTGAAAAGGAGATTTTGAGGCCATTCTAATCCCTTGTTTACATTATTAGCTTCCTACTAATATAAAAAATAATGGGAATCTTTTTTGATAAAAATATAAAGACTAGAGGATTTTTAACCCCTGTATAGTATTGCAGCAAACACTTTAAATTTGGTTGAATTCGTCCAGCAAACTTTCTGGGATTCATATATTGCACTAAATTTGTTGAACCTGTGGTAGGCACATCTCTTAGGATAAATGCAACCAATACAGTCCACAGATTAAACTTTTTAAATGTGTTTCATTATGAAAAGACAAAATGTCATCAAAGTGACAGATAAAATTGTCTTATGTAGCAATGTGCATTAATCTCAATGAGATATTTCTATTTCTTATTCTCTTACATGAGAATATTACAGCAGGAAGAATTAAGTTTAGTTTGCTTCACCATGTTAATACATGATCACAAAATGTGCATGAGTGTTATTGACTTATCTTGTACAGTACTAGGTATTCCTGTAACCACTTTTTTTTTCTTGGCTGTATTGAAACTGGTTCAGTGTTAACCAGACAAACATAGTTATTCACAAGTTATTTACTTTTTTATGTTTACTAATTCTGCTTAGTTATTGTTGAATATGTTCTTCTCTCAGATTATTTTCATTGTTTTGATGTTTTAAACATTTTGCATACTGTTTATCATGATAAGACTTCATGAAGTAAATAATTTTGCATATAATTGCAATAAGCACTGACTTTTGAACTGAAAAGAAGGAAAGTGTTTTTTTGTGCAGTGCATCAGAGGTTCATATAAGAGTCTTGTACTATAATGTGCTTTACTACACCATAAATGACAAAAACAAGCCCTGTTTCATGTTTTCATTTAGTGCAAAAAGTCAAGATTTCCCCAGTGTTTTGTTGTCTGTTGTACCTGCTGAAACTACAGTAGTTGAATATTGCAGTAGCATTTCAGTTCTCTTTTTTTATTGAAAGTGCTCAAAAATTGTTTTTTAAATGTTTTCAAAAACAATTAAAAACATTTTATATTAAACCGACTGGATTTTAAAGTGATTTATGGGATGTATTTTATGTAGAGCGCATGTCATTTTGTAAACAGACCTGAAGCACTTCTTCCTTTGATCTCCTGAAAGTTGAGGAAATGGGGGGGGGGGGGAATCAGCATAAGGAGGAGCAGTGCTGCTAATCTGGTCTCTGTCATTAAACCAGAAGGCTATATGGGTCTTATCTTGTTCATCCAAACTCTGCTGTTCACTTATAATTTTTTACTGATGGATGATATATGACAGAGTTTTATGCTGTAACAACAACAAATCTTTCCTTTTGTTCATTGACATAAAATGTTTGCTTTAAATGTTACTCTGTGGTGTACCTAGATATGGGTATTTGGGGATCTTTGAATTGAAAAATAATAGAAAATTGAGAATATTTTAAAGCACATCTATGTCCAAAAGCATGATAGGCATTTTGGTGAACCAGAAATACAAAGTGATAAGTGCACTGAAATTGTAAGCCAGAACTTGAGCTCTAGGTCTGTAAGCAAGAAAGACCACCCAGAAATTTCAAATCTTAAAGAGTAAGAAGCCACAATCTAACTTGAAGGTTCCTCACTTTTGATACTAAGATGCAGCAACAACCAGTGCCTAGGACGGTAATTTATATTGTAGCCAGGTCTTGCCTGAGCCAGAGCCTCCTTCTTTGTGAAACAGATCTGTGTAGGTTTTCAGTAGCCCCGCTCTCACCACAGGACCAGAGCCCTGAGTGTGGACGTGGTAGAAGCAATCATAAAAGGCAAGAAGAGAGTGGAGATTGGGAAGGGAGGAGGAGAAGAGTAGAAAGACTCATAAGAGGAGCCTGCAAACCAAAATTCTAAAGTACTTGAAGAAAATGAAAAATCCTAAGGAAGACAGCAGTCACTCAAGGTAAAATAAAAATAATGTAATCTCTGTATAGTTAAGTATTTAGGATTCTCAGTAATAAAGGGGGGTGGTATAATTTTTGTATGATCAAGAATAGGCAAACAAAACAGGCTATAATAAACCAGTAAGGCATTCTGGAGGGAAAGTGTTGTGCAGTACTTGAGGTGCTTTTGGATACAACTGAGAGAAAACCTAACAGTGGATTAAGCCATAAAGACATTCATCGTTAGCTTAATAAGAATTTTGGTGATAGGAGGTACTGAGGGTTCATCCAGTGACTTATCTTCTGTGTTCCATCAGCTCCAATGTTGCTGTTCTGTGTCTGTTGCCTCATGGTCACAAGACGGCTACCACAGCTCCAAATATTTTACCTTCATGCATCCCAAACAAGGTGATAAGGGCAGCCCTCAGCCTTTTATCAGAAAGAAAAAGAAATGATATTTCCCAGGCTCTCCCATTACTCCTTCCCACTCTATCCCCAACTTAGTCTTATTAGAAAAAACAAGGTCAGAGATCTACCCTAAAACTAACTAGCTAAGATTCTTGATTCATTTTTTATAGCTCTGGGAGGGGGCCCATTTTCAGGAGCATGTGATCATCTACCTGAAATAAGTCCCATAACCTAGAGAAGATACAAAGGACTTAAGATCTAGTGCCCACTCTTGAGAGAAGCTCACAGTCTTGTAAAGAACTAATTGTGTGTTCTTTGTGAAGTGCCAAATAGAAATATATGTGGCATGCTATCTGTAAGGAAAACGGGGAGAATTCACACTCTGAGGATCCAAGAACTGGGCAAAAGAAGGTTCTTCCTGTTAACTAGGGCAAAATGTTAACCTGTGGTTTGCCTTCCCCCTCTAGAGAAAAATCAGGTATTATTGAATATCATAAATGCAAATTGCCTCAGTACCTGCTATTGTCATAGAAGACCAAAATTTTGATTTTTGTTAAGACTGTAGAGATTTATTTTGACAAACATTGCTATAAGTGAATTTTAAACAATTAGAGTTTTACAGATTTTGTGGATGGGATAATTTATCAATAGTATATAATCTGAAATTTTTTAAAAATATGTGTATGAGCATCCCTGGAGCTCTAATCGACACATAAGTTTAGGAAGAGAAAAACAAAAAGACTATGATTTTATAGATTTTATGTCTAAGAAGTACTTGATTTGGGAGAGAAAGGAAAATAATTTTGTAAATGAAATACATTATGATATTATGGTATTACTACCATATTATGATATTATGGTATTACTACCATATATAGAACATTTTCTTGCACTAAACCCTGTGCTAAATACTGCATGTATATTTTGGTTTTCTCACTGTAACAATTCTGAAAGAATATTGTTTTTCAAGTGAGAAAATTTTAGCTCAGAGATCAACTGGTAGGAGTAATAGCTAATAATAGGAAAAGCTGTAATTAACTTGGTTCCAAAGCCTAGTTCTTTACTATGACACTGTATCTAAAGATACTTCTTCAAATTACCTGCTATAGTAGTTTGATTTGCTGGCTTCTTTGAAATGTTCTTTCTGGCTTAAAATTAAGGTTGATTTTTGTGGGAATTTTCTTTCTATGTAACTTATCCTTATATTTCTTATACTTCTTTGCATTTTTGTTTTGGGATTTTGCTGTGTTTTGTGACTTTCCCCTAAATGAGTTCCCTTCCCTTCTCTCTATCCTTGGAAATATATGCCCTCATGTATTGGAAATCAAGGGGGAAGTAAGATTTAAATAGAAAATTTTATTTTGCAC
The DNA here is from genome assembly GCF_016772045.2 of Ovis aries. Taxonomy (NCBI): domain Eukaryota; kingdom Metazoa; phylum Chordata; class Mammalia; order Artiodactyla; family Bovidae; genus Ovis; species Ovis aries. The sequence goes on from NC_056060.1 coordinate 52,498,182, forward strand.
ATAGCCTTTCAAGCATGTCTTACCAGGTATACCTAGTCATATCTACTTTAAAATCACTTTTTAAATGTCACCAGGAAATAAAAATTAGACAAAAAATGTTTTGTTGAGCAAGTGATAAATTGCTTGAAATATGTCAGTATCTGTGCCAGGAGTTAGAGAAAATGTCTGCCATTTTGAAATTTTATAGTATGATGAGGGAGAGATGCACAATGAACAGGGTTGCAGGATGCAGTCACTGTAGCAGAGACTGCTATTTGCCACTAGCACATTCTCCTCGCCATGTGCACAAAAGACATTTACCAGCTTCCCTCATAGCTAAGTGGAGCCACTTACCAAGTACTTAGCCAAAAAGATAGCATCAAAAGGTTTGTGTGTTTCTTTGAAGTGTTCCTGCCCTCCTTCCTCTCAGCTGGCTGGAGTGTAGATAGGATGATTCCAGTAGATAGAACTCCAGTCGCTCTGCAATGAAGCCACATGTGGAGGATGATGGAGCAACAGGACAGAAAGAGCCTGAGTCCCTGATGACTCAGGAAGCTGCTCTACTAATCCTGACTGTTGGCTCTGGGTGTGTTTTATGTGAGGGAGAAGTTTCTTTCTGGTTTCAGTCTTTCTGAGTTTTCTGTCACAGTGTAAATGCAAATTCTAACCAACGAAGCCACTAGAGGATTTTAATGAGCAGCAGTGGGGAATGGAGATCACTACACCATCTTGGGTTCCCCTGCAGAATGGGTTCCCCTTGCATCTCCTTTTCACTGGAAATGGTAATTCAGCAGAGACTTAGAATACCCTGGTTTAGCACAGATTTGAATATTGTTTCATAACTGTACAAAAATAAATTAGGTGGATTCAAAGCTGCTTAAACAACTAAAGAAAATTAACGGGTTGAACTGAAAGTCACTATAGCTTTCTAGTTATTAGTGTTAGACCTAGGTTTCAGCTCTGCGAATTATAACCATAACCCTAGCAAGTTATATGAATACTAGTGATGATATCCATCTGGAGAACATTTTCTAGTGGTGTTCCACGTGGTTCTGGCCTGTTTGCTGTTTTTGCCAACATCTTGAATGAAGACAAAAGTTTTACCCTGGCAAATACTGTGGAACAGCTTGCTAAATGTCTGTTCCAACCTCTTCCTCTTATGCAGATCCTAGAAAAGCCCAAAACATTTTCCAGGCTTCCTCACAGCTTGGGTTCTGGATATGAATTACATTCCTTCTGTTAGAGGCAGGCTTGCAAGATTTGGAGGATAAAAATGAAACAGAAGCAATCCTCCTATCCATTTTTGGTGGTTTTCTTGCAAGCAAGCTTGTAGTAACAAAATCTTTTAACAGCAGTGTTCTAGAGTCCTTACTTGAGATTCTTAGATATCTAGAATTTTTAGGTATCATGTTCCAGGGCCAAGTCACAAGTTTTGTGAACATCAAGATGCAGTCACGTGGTGGCAGTGATGGTAACAGTGTCACTATCAGCAACTTCCTGTTCTGGCTTCCTGATCTCCAGTGATTCCAAGTACGAACTTGTTTCCCCAGTGGTCCACTCTACCATGCTGTTCTGAGAGTCATTTCTGGAGACACAATCTAAAGCTTGTTTTTTCATTTACATAAAAGCATCAAATTCCCTGCATTAAATAGTTTTCTGCTTAAAATACCTAGAATAAACATTTCCTACACTTAGCCTTGACTCATACACCTATAGGCTAGAAGTCATGAACACTGAGCTCAAGATCTGGTTCTGTCGTTCTTTCCCCTCTTCGCACTTGATGAAGAATAACGAGCCTCATCCTGGTTACTTCCCAGAATCCTTTGAGAAGTTCAGTGAGATATGATGATGTCTTGTAAACACTAAATATAAGCTATTATGATTGTTATAAATTCCTACATAAAAGAATGGACGTTTACCTAGGAGTGGGCAAAGTTGTCCTTTTTAGCACTAAAATGCTATGTTTTACTTGAGCACACACACATCACATCTGTCAGGAGGTAAAGTAAGAATGTATATCCAGACAAAGGGCTGAACTTTGAATTTGGTTATGTGTTGTAAGAAATAACCATTAATTTAAACCAAGTTATTGTCACTGGAGCATGTTTAATTGATACCTACTTTAAATCACGATACCTTAGATTTCACATTTGAAAAACACAGAGTTTAAATGTCCTACACAAATTCACCCCTAGTCAATATAATCTCTTTACTTAATCTTTCATAATTTTGCATTACCCTCACAACAGTTCTGAAATGGCTGTCTCAAAAATAACTAGTGATTTTATAACTGGTAAATTCGGCAACACTGTTCTTTGGTTTCTATGATTTTAAAATTCTTATTCACTTCCTACCCAGAACCCCCAGCTGCCCATCTCTCTCATGAATCAGCTTCCTCTGCCTATTGGTTAGGAATAGAAATCCTTCCACATTCTATGATTGACTTTTCTTGTCATTTCAAACCTTCCTACAGCTTTTCCAGATAGCTTCCAATTTTAAATTTTCAGATTTGACCTCTCCCTGACTTCCAGTCTTAAAATTCAACTCCCAAAATTGAAATTTGCTCTCTCCCCAACCCTTTCCTCCTAGCATGTAAACAACATTACCATCACTGCAGTCACCCAGTTGAAAGTTCATGTGCCCTTTCAAATTAGTTTCCAAGTTCTATACCTTTGAGGTTCCTATCTCCTTGTTCTTTCCTTTCCCTCCTGATCCTGCCATGGTACATTGGTTCATTTCTCACTTGAAATACTTAATTATCTCTCACTTCTCTAATAATTTCTGTACTGTGTCACCTTTGAAATCCTTAACTAAGCCCTTGGTATTCAGAAATCAATATTCTTCATTTATATAAACAATAACCAACTAGAAGATAAAATGCAAGAGAAAAACTTTTTTATGCTAGCAACATAAAAGGTAAAATATCCAGTCAAGAACCTAATGGGAAACATGCAACATTTATATAGAGAAAATTTTGAAAACACTTTGACTGAAAGACACAAGATAGACTACAGCAAATGAAAAGAGAGAACCATGTTCTTAGATGGAAAAAACATCATGAAGATAATTGATAAACAACATGATCCCAACAAAAGTGTCATCCTCCTTTTTCTAGAGCTAGATACTTTGAATATATACTTAAAATAAGAGTGTAAGTAATTATACCCCCTAAAATCTTTAAAGAAGCAATGTTTAGGGGTTGACCCTACTAGAAATTAAATATAGGGTCACATTCTTGACTGATTGAATATATATATGGGTTTCCCAGCTGGTACAGTGGTAGAGGATTCACCTACCAGTGCAGAAGCCGCAGGAAACAAGAAGATGATCTGGAGGAGGGAATGGTAAACCACTCCAGTATTCTTGCTGGGATAACCCCATGGACAAAGGAGACTGATGGGCTACTGTCCATGGGGTCACAGAGAGTTGGACACACCCACAGGCACATAGGAATTTCCTAAATCCCTGTAAGTAAAGTCAAACAATAAACGACAAAGTAGGAAGAGATATTTATAAGCCATACCACATACAAAGGAGTAATGACCCCAACATGGAAATAACTAAAAATGGAGGAAGAAGGAAAGCCAACAACCACATAGAAAAATGGACACAAGATATGACTAGACAGCTCACAGAAAGAAGAAATGCTCCTTACACTAAAATATATATATATATATATATATATATAAAACTGATTCATACTCTGAGAAATACAAACTAAAACTATGCCAAATTACCCTTTCTATATTTGAGGCCATCCTCTTTCAGAAATATTGTGGGGGCACAGGCATTCGATATTGTTTCCTTGTACTTTTTTGTAAAAAATCTACTAGAGAATGAACTTCGAATGTCAAAGGACTAGAGATGTCAACCTAAGGACTGGTGGTGAGCATTAAATACCTATTTACTTGTAAAAGAGGGTGAAAGAAGAAAGCACATACTATGTACTGCCTATACACTCTGAAAATGTCAATAGAAAATGGAGAGAATGCATATAAACAATTTTTAAGCTGTTACAGTAATACTGGTGGGACTAGAATGGGTGATTTTGCTGAGACTGTTGTGGGTATAATACATAACTGTGAAAACTGTGTGATATTCTGTCATTCTCTGGTCTCTAAGAACTTGAATTCTCAAAAGAAAGGCTATACCATGGTAAGATAGATGTTAACTAGAGACAATGCAGTCCTGACTTTGTGTTGGATATACCCGTGTGAACTCATGGAATATCTAGCCATATGAGAGCAAGGAAATTATCAAATGCTGCTGAGGTCATGTCAAAAGGACACAGAGCCAAATTAAACAAGCTGTCACTGCCAAAGATGGAACAATTTCAGCTCAATAAGGATAGTTCAGTTCAGTCCAGTTCAGTCGCTCAGTCGTGTCCAACTCTTTGCGACCCCATGAATCGCAGCACGCCAGGCCTCCCTGTCCATCACCATCTCCCGGATTTCACTCAGACTCAGGTCCATCGAGTCCGTGATGCCATCCAGCCATCTCATCCTCTGTTGTCCCCTTCTCCTCCTGCCCCCAATCCCTCCCAGCATCAGAGTCTTTGCCAATGAGTCAACTCTTTGCTTGAGGTGGCCAAAGTACTGGAGCTTCAGCTTTAGCATCATTCCTTCCAAAGAAATCCCAGGGCTGACCTCCTTCAGAATGGATTGGTTGGATCTCCTTGCAGTCCAAGGGACTCTCAAGAGTTTTCTCCAACACCACAGTTCAAAAGCATCAATTCTTCAGTGCTCAGCCTTCTTCACAGTCCAACTCTCACATCCATACATGACCACAGGAAAAACCATAGCCTTGACTAGACGGACTTTAGTCGGCAGAGTAATGTCTCTGCTTTTGAATATACTATCTAGGTTGGTCATAACTTTTCTTCCAAGGAGTAAGCGTCTTTTAATTTCATGGCTGCAGTCACCATCTGCAGTGATTTTGGAGCCCCAAGAAATAAAGTCTGACACTGTTTCCACTGTTTCTCCATCTATTTGCCATGAAGTGATGGGACCAGATGCCATGATCTTCGTTTTCTGAATGTTGAGCTTTAAGCCAACTTTTTCAATCTCTTCTTTCGCTTTCATCAAGAGGCTTTTTAGCTCCTCTTTTCTGCCATAAGGGTGGTGTCATCTGCATATCTGAGGTTATTGATATTTCTCCCGGCAATCTTGATTCCAGCTTGTGTTTCTTCCAGTCCACCGTGTCTCATGATGTACTCTGCATAGAAGTTAAATAAGCAGGGTGATAATATACAGCCTTGACGTACTCCTTTTCCTATTTGAAACTAGTCTGTTGTTCAATGTCCACTTCTAACTGTTGCTTCCTGACCTGCATACAGATTTCTCAAGAGGCAGGTTAGGTGGTCTAGTATTCACATCTCTTTCAGAATTTTCCACAAATTATTCTGATCCACACAGTCAAAGGCTTTGGCATAGTCAATAAAGCAGAAATAGATGTTTTTCTGGAACTCTCTTGCTTTTTCCATGATCCAGCAGATGTTGGCAATTTGATCTCTGGTTCCTCTGCCTTTTCTAAAACCAGCTTGAACATCAGGGAGTTCATGGTTCACGTAGTGCTGAAGCCTGGCCTGGAGAATTTTGAGCATTACTTTACTAGTGTGTGAGATGAGTGCAATTGGTGGTAGTTTGAGCATTCTTTGGCATTGCCTTTCTTTGGGATTGGAATGAAAACTGACCTTTTCCAGTCCTGTGGCCACTGCTGAGTTTTCCAAATTTGCTGGCATATTGAGTGCAGCACTTTCACAGCCTCATCTTTCAGGATTTGAAACAGCTCAATTGGAATTCCATCACCTCCACTAGCTTTGTTCATAGTGATGCTTTCTACGGCCCACTTGACTTCACATTCCAGGATGTCTGGCTCTAGATTAGTGATCACATCATCATGATTATCTGGGCCGTGAAGATCTTTTCTGTACAGTTCTTCTGTGTATTCTTGCCACCTCGTCTTAATATCTTCTGCTTCTGTCCTTCATCGAGCCCATCTTTGCATGAAATGTTCTCTTGGTATCTCTAATTTTCTTGAAGAGATCTCTAGTCTTTCCCATTCTGTTGTTTTCCTCTATTTCTTTGCATTGATCGCTGAAGAAGGCTTTCTTATCTCTCCTTGCTATTCTCTGGAACTCTGCATTCAGATGCGTCTATCTTTCCTTTTCTCCTTTGCTTTTCCCTTCTCTTCTTTTCATAGCTATTTGTAAGGCCTCCCCAGACAGCCATTTTGCTTGTTTGCATTTCTTTTCCATGGGGATGGTCTTGATCCCTGTCTCCTGTACTGTGTCACGAACCTCATTCCATAGTTCATCAGGCACTCTATCAGATCTAGGCCCTTAAATCTATTTCTCACTTCCACTGTTTAATCATAAGGGATTTGATTTAGGTCATACCTGAATGGTCTAGCGGTTTCCCTACTTTCTTCAATTTGAGTCTGAATTTGGTAATAAGGAGTTCATGATCTGAGCCACAGTCAGCTCCTAGTCTTATTTTTGCTGACTGTATAGAGCTTCTCCATCTTTGGCTGCAAAGAATATAATCAATCTGATTTCAGTGTTGACCATCTGGTGATGTCCATATGTAGAGTCTTCTCTTGTGTTGTTGGAAGAGGGTGTTTGCTATGACCAGTGCATTTTCTTGGCAAAACTCTATTAGTCTTTGCCCTGCTTCATTCCGTATTCCAAGGCCAAATCTGCCTGTTACTCCAGGTGTTTCTTGACTTCCTACTTTTGCATCCCAGTCCCCTATAATGAAAAGGACATCTTTTTTGGATGTTAGTTCTAAAAGGTCTTGTAGATCTTCATAAAACCATTCAACTTCAGTTTCTTCAGCGTTACCGGTTGGGGCATAGACTTGGATAACTGTGATATTGAATGGTTTGCCTTAGAGACGACCAGAGATCATTCTGTCGTTTATGAGAGTGCATCCAAGTACTGCATTTCGGACTCTTATTTTGACCAGGATGGCTACTCCATTTCTTCTAAGGGATTCCTGCCCGCAGTAGTAGATATAATGGTCATCTGAGTTAAATTCACCCATTCCAGTCCATTTCACTTCGCTGATTCCTAGAATGTCGACGTTCACTCTTGCCATCTCTTGTTTGACCACTTCCAATTTGCCTTGATTCATGGACCTCACATTCCAGATTCCTATGCAATGTTGCTCTGTACAGCATCGGATCTTGCTTCTATCACCAGTCACATCCACAACTGGGTATTGTTTTTACTTTGGCTCCGTCCCTTCGTTCTTTCTGGAGTTATTTCTCCACTGATTTCCAGTAGCATATTGGGCACCTAATGACCTGGGGAGTTCCTCTTTCAGTATCCTATCATTTTGCCTTTTCATACTGTTCATGGGGTTCAAGAATACTGAAGTGGCTTGCCATTCCCTTCTCCAGTGGACCACATTCTGTCAGACTTCTCCACCATGACTGCCCATCTTGGGTTGCCCCGTGAGCATGACTTCATTTCATTGAGTTAGACAAGGCTGTGGTCCTAGTGTGATTAGATTGACTAGTTTTCTGTGAGTATGGTTTCAGTGTGTCTGCCCTCTGATGCATTCTTGCAACACCTACAATCTTACTTGGGTTTCTCTTACCTTGGGCGTGGGGTATCTCTTCATGGCTGCTCCAGCAAAGCACAGCCACTGCTCCTTACCTTGGACGAGGGGTATCTCCTTACCGCCGCCCTTCCTGACCTTCAATGTGGGATAGCTCCTCTAGGCCCTCCTATGCCTGCGCAGCCACCGCTCCTCAGGTTGCTCCTCCTGGCCGCCAGCCCCGGCCTCAGGCATGCGTGGCTCCTCCCAGCTGCCGCCCCTGGCCTCGGGCTCGGAGTGGCTCCTCAGGGTCATCACTCCCAGCAACCCCTGACCTCGGACGCGGGTGTCTTCTCCCAGCCGCCCCTGACCTCTGACGTGGGGTGTCTCTTCCCAGCCTCCGCCCCTGACCTCGGACGCAGGGTAGCTCCTCTCGGCTGTTCCTGCGCCATCACAGCCTGGCACCCTAGACCGCTGCCCCTGACCTCGGACGTCGGGTAGCACCTCTTGGCCGCGCTTCGTGCGCCGGCTCGCAGATAGTAACTTCAGTGAGTTGACACACGTAAAATGTTTAAATCTGTGAATTTTAATGATCCTAAAAAATTAATTGGTCACCTTTTGAGGGTGATAAGCAAGCAACTTGTCTTTTCTGTGTGAGCTCTTTTGTTCAGTCACTCAATCGTGTCTGACTCTGTGACCCCATGGACTACAGCACGCCTGATTTCCCTATGCTTCACCATCTCCCAAATCTTGCTCAAACTCATGTCCATTGAGTTAGTGATGCCATTCAACCATCTCATCCTCTGTCATCCCCTTCTCCTCCTGCCTTCAATCTTTCCCGTCATCAGGGTCTTTTCTAATGAGTCGACTTTGCTTCAGGAGGCCAAAGTATCGGAGCTTCAGCTTCAGCATCAGTCCTTCCAATGAATATTCAGGATTGATTTCCTTTAGGATCAACTGGTTTGATCTCCTTGTAGTCCAAGGGACTCTAGAGAGCCTGGATAATCAAATAATAATGAGAGGGTGCTACTCTATCAGAGAAGGCAATGGCACCCCACTCCAGTACTCTTGCCTGGAAAATCCCATGGACGGAGGAGCCTGGTGGGCTGCAGTCCATGGGATCGTGAAGATTCAGACATGACTGAGGGACTTCACTTTCACTTTTCACTTTCATGCATTGGAGAAGGAAATGGCAACCCACTCTAGTGTTCTTGCCTGGAGAATCCCAGGGACGGGGGAGCCTGGTGGGCTGCAGTCTATGGGGTCGTACAGAGTCAGACACGACTGAAGCGACTTAACACCAGCGGCATCCACAATTAAGTAGTTTGCCTCCAAATATTAAACTGAAATCTAATTCTCAGTAATTAATCTAATTTTCTCTAAGTCTCTGTACCCAAATACCAATTTACAGGTAATACATAGATCATAGAACACTGCATCATGAGAATACAATCATTGAAATCCAGAGTCTGGGACACTCTACAGATGAAACAGTTGAGTTTCTTTAACAAATAACAAATAACTGTAAAGAGGGAAAAAAAAAAAAACCACAATGGATTAAAAGAGACTATAGATTAAAAGATTTTTTTAAAGTCGTATTAAAGTTCAGAGTAAATTTAAAAAATAGAAGAAAGTTATCTATAATGTTTAGGGATACACACGGGTGATAAAAATAAAAGCAAGGAAATGATTATCATAAAAATGAGAATAAGTGAAAATATAAGTGGATGGCTATCTGGGCAGCTACCCAGAAGCCATCCACTTATATTTTCACTTATTCTCATTTTTATTTTGACCAGGATGGCTACTCCATTTCTTCTAAGGGATTCCTGCCCGCAGTAGTAGATATAATGGTCATCTGAGTTAAATTCACCCATTCCAGTCCATTTCACTTCGCTGATTCCTAGAATGTCGACGTTCACTCTTGCCATCTCTTGTTTGACCACTTCCAATTTGCCTTGATTCATGGACCTCACATTCCAGATTCCTATGCAATGTTGCTCTTGGATCTTGCTTCTATCACCAGTCACATCCACAACTGGGTATTGTTTTTACTTTGGCTCTGTCCCTTCATTCTTTCTGGAGTTATTTCTCCACTGATTTCCAGTAGCATATTGGGCACCTAATGACCTGGGGAGTTCCTCTTTCAGTATCCTATCATTTTGCCTTTTCATACTGTTCATGGGGTTCAAGAATACTGAAGTGGCTTGCCATTTTTTTTTTTTATTTCCTCACATAGGTAGTGGTTACAAATTATTGCCTATAACAATTTATGAAGGTATTATTTATTTTATGTGGCTTTCTATATCTATTTTGTACTTTTTAAAGTTATTTTTTGAACACTAGGTTGAAAATTGACAATAATAAGAAAATTTGCCTTTCCTATGTCAGCTGTTATTTATGATAACCAAATTGCCCAGGGACACAAGGAAATTTTTACCTTAGTAAAACTTTCAAATCATAAATGTGGGAGGAATGGTAAAATGAAAATCACCACTTTGCATTTGCTTTGTCTCCATCCCTTCATTCTCTCTGGAGTTATTTCTCCACTGATCTCCAGTAGTGTATTGGGCACCTACTGACCTGGGGAGTTCCTCCTTCAGGATCCTATCATTTTGCCTTTTCATACTGTTCATGGGGTTCTCAAGGCAAGAATACTGAAGTGGTTTGCCATTCCCTTCTCCAGTGGACCACATTCTGTCAGACCTCTCCACCATAACCCGCCCATCTTGGGTTGCCCTGCGGGCAGGGCTTGGTTTCGTTGAGTTAGATAAGGCTGTGGTCCTAGTGTGATTAGATTGACTAGTTTTCTGTGAGTATGGTTTCAGTGTGTCTGCCCTCTGATGCCCGCCTGCAACACCTACCATCTTACTTGGGTTTCTCTTACCTTGGGCGTGGGATCTCTCTTCACAGCTGTTCCAGCAAAGCACAGCCACTGCTTCTTCCCTTGGATGAGGGGTATCTCCTTACCGCTGCCCTTCCTGACCTTCAACGTGGGATAGCTCCGAAATCAGATTGATTATATTCTTTGCAGCCAAAGATGGAGAAGCTCTATACAGTCAGCAAAAACAAGACCGGGAGCTGACTGTGGCTCAGATCATGAACTCCTTATTACCAAATTCAGACTCAAATTGAAGAAAGAGGGAAAACCACTAGACCATTCAAGTATGACCTAAATCAAATCCCTTATGATTAAAACCAGTATGTAGTAGAGGAAATTTTATAGTGGAAGAATCAGACTGTAACCATTTGAACCCACTGATCAGTCTTTGCATTGCTATTAGTAAGTGTGGGCAAGCAAGACATTGGAGTATCTGTTCATAAATACAGCAGATAAAGGACATCCCAGGAAAGCAACCAGAGCGATCCAGAATCAGGAGGATTCTAAGGAATAACTTGCATGGTTTCCTCAATAAGACCACAGCATAAAGAAGAAAGGTGGGGTGAAGAGGGCTACTGTAGATTAAATAAAATTAAAAGCTATTAAAACCACATTCCATCTGTGGATCTTGTTTATAACATGATTTAAACAAGTCAGCTTACAAAGAAATGTTTTAGATAATCAGGGAGATTTTATTTTATTTTTAACTTTTTTATATTGGAGTACATTGATTAACAATGCTAGTATCAGGTACACAGCAAAGTGATTCAATTATACATGTGTCTATTCTTTTTCAAATTCTTTTCCCATTTTAGATTATTCAGAATATGGAGCAGAGTTCCCTGTACTGTACAGCAGGTCTTTGTTGGTTATCTATTTTAAATATAGCAGTGAAGATTTTAATAAAGATTGGGCATTAATCAATCCCAAGAAATCATTAGGTGTGATAATAGCATTTTGTTTGTAAGAAAATCCTCATACTTTTTAGAGATGCATGCTAGAATACATAGAAGTAAAAACACAGGATATCCAGGATTTACTTTGAAATATTTTTGCAAAAGACAGAGAGGAAGATAAAGGAAGAATAAAATCTTAACACAGGAACACCTTGGAAATATTGCAGGTTTGGTTTCAGAACCACAATCAAGTGAATATTGTGATAAAGAGAATATTGTGAATTTTTTGGTTTTCCAGTACATATAAAAGTTATCTTTACACTATGCTTGTAGTCTATTAAGAATGCAAAAAAAATAGACTTATAGTCTGTTAAGTGTGCAAAAAAAAACACCTACTTTAATTTAGAAATAATGCTTTTGGGAAAATGGCACTGATAGGCTTGCTTAACTCAGGCTTGCCACAAACCTACAATTGGTGAAAAAAATACATGCATTATCTTCAAAGTACTATAAAACAAAGTACAATAGAACAGGTTTGCCTATAACTGTTCAGTCTGGGTATGAAGTTTATAGAGATTCATCGTTTTGTTTGGTTTCTTTAACTTCTGTATATGTTTGAACATTTTTCCATTTAAATTTTTTTCATGATTCTCTTGTATTAAATAGGAACTTTAAAATATAGGACTCAAAGCCCAGGCTCTTTTGGATGGCATTCATGGCATTGCACAATCAGCTCCTTCAAATCTCATGAGCTTAAAAGAGGTCTGACATAGATTCCCAAGGGAAGATTAGGGTGCTGTTTCCAGAAGAAGGAGAATCAAAGCAGGCAAAACACAGTCACATGCCCACCACTGTTCCCACAACTTTTTGAGCTTCATCTTCCAAAATGCATGTAGCCAAACAGAAACATGTGCTGTTTCCTGAGGTGAGCACACTCCTATACCCCTTAGTCTTGCTCAGGCTGATGTCTGTATTTTTTCTTAACTGAGTCATACTTTCCTTCAAAATCCTTCGCAACTGCCATCATAGGGGAAGCCTTTGCACACACGCCTTTAAAATAAGAAGACTCTGGCGCTGGATTCATCCTCTGTGACAGTATTCTACCTTTGTGGGGGCAAATGTGTGTGTATCCACGTGTGCATGCATGCTCATTCATGTCCGACTCAGTGCAACCCCACAGACGTAGCCCACCCGGCTCCTCTGTCCATGGAATTTTCCAGCAAGAATACTGAAGTGGGTTGTCATTTCCTCCCCTAGAAGATCTTCCTGACCCAGGGATCAAACCCACATCTGCATCTCTTGCATGGGCAGGCAGATTCTCTACCACTGAGCCACCTGAGAAGTCCATGTATACCCATGTAGCTGCTGCTAAGTCGCTTCAGTCTTGTCCAACTCTGTGCAACCCCATAGACGGCAGCCCACCAAGCTCCCCCGTCCCTGGGATTCTCCAGGCAAGAACACTGGAGTGGGTTGCCATTTCCTTCTAGCCCCCAATAAATTGGAAGCTCCCTAAATGACCCTTCCATTGTATGTCTCAAAGCATGGAACCCAGTGACCTGTCTATACCAAGGGATTAAATCTTGTTGCCTAACTGAATGGACACTAGTGATTTTCAGACTGTGTTTCTCAACAAGGCACAAAGTATTAGTAAGCTAAGAAACCATCTGTCTAGTGAAAGCTATGTTTTTCCAGTAGTCATGTATGGATGTGAGAATTGGACCGTAAAGAAAGCTGAGCACTGAAGAATTGATGGTTTTGAACTGTGGCATTGGAGAAGACTCTTAAGAGTTCCTTAGACAACAAGGAGATCAAACCAGTCAATCCTAAAGGAAATCAACCCTGAATATTCATTGGAAGGACTGAAGTTGAAGCTGCAATACTTTGGCCTCCTGATGTGAAGAGCTGACTCATTAGAAAAGACCCTGATGTTCAGAAACATTGAAGGCAGGAGGAGAAGGGGACAACAGAGGATGACATGGTTGAATGGCATCACCGCCTCAATGAATATGAGTTTGAGCAAACTCTGGGAGATGGTGAAGGACAGGGAAGCCTGGTGTGCTGCAGTCCATGGAGTCACCAAGAGTCAGACTTGACTGAGCAACTGAACAACAAGAACAACAACAAAGAAACCATCATCCTTTATAATAGCAAATAAATGAACATTTTATTATCTAATATTTCTTGCTGATTTAAAGACATTGGATATTGTTTTAGTTGAAGTACCAGATAGTAGATCCAAAATGTCTATAGCCAAGATGCCTGCTTTGAGGTCTTTAGGGGTGGACTGAGATGTATTTGCTTTTGAAATATATTAGTTTCTTTGCCAACCACAGCAGATAGTCACTCTTACTGCTTATAACAGAAATTAAACTGATTTGACAATAACCTTATGGTCTTTCTGGTAGGACTCCAAATATTTGCGTTAAACGAATCTTTGGTTAAGCTGTTTTATCATGTGAGTCTGTTACCAATTTAACATCCTCAAATCTACTGAATTTAAATAAGAATATAACGTTTTGATAATTTTATTTCTATTTTTATGATTGGAGTCTACTATAGTCCTTGTAAAATTATGCTATGCAAATATAAATTTTTTTTAATTTAATAAGACCTTCTTAAATGAAAGTCTTGACATAGGCTTGTGTCTGCATTTACAAATAAGAGTTGCTTCTCTCTCTTGTCCAGGTGAGATGGTCCTATATATGGAAGGTGGGCTTCACCTATGGGAAAGAAGCAGGCAGCACATTCACTGAGTACTGTGTGAGGTACCTTCATTTAACTTATTCCAAGAAAGACAATATCAGTTTGGGGCTTTGAATATAACTGCAAAATGAGAAACTAGTTCTTCCCGCTTGTCCATAACCTACTAGCCACCCACAGGAACTGCATACCCAATATTCCTGATCTTCAGATCTTGAAATCTCAGAGAGGTTAGACCATTCCCTCCTTGTTCAGATGGGAAAACAGGGTTTGGAAAGGTGGGAGAAAAATGACGAGTCAAGAGTAGAACTCAGGCTACCTGGCCCTTGACCCAGTGCTTTTTCCACAGGGCCCCTTTGAGAATATGAAGCTGCTTGGGCAGGTGAGACTGGTGGAGTTAACCCACACTTACAGTTCACTGTTACTTGCAGCTAAAAGCACCCTAAACTGACATGCTTCTCTTACCCCAGGTCTCTTTCCTCCACACAACTCTATTTCTATGTTTTGACCTTTCTCCAACCATCTTTGTAACTGCTGCTGCTGCTGCTAAGTCACTTCAGTCGTATCTGACTGTGTGCGACCCCACAGACGGCAGCCCACCAGGCTCCTCCGTCCCTGGGATTCTCCAGGCAAGAACACTGGAGTGGGTTGCCATTTCCTTTAGACAGTATTAAATGTAGAGAGTGTGTAAACTGTGAGGACAAATCCTCCAGCAAAATGACTTCCATTAAAACAAATTCACACTTGTTTCCTTACCTCCATTCCAGAGGCAGAGATACCCAGCAGAATGGTCTTCCTGAACGGATTTGCCTGGTTGTAATAAATCTGGGGGTCTCTAAGACTGAGAGACCCTATAGCTCTGCCTTGGCAGAAGCCTCCTGGTCACCTCCCCCAACAACCGCATCATTGATTCCATTGCTCACAGATGAGTAGGCTTTGTGCTGGATGATTTTAGCCTCCTGGCCCTGATTCCATAAATGAACACCCTGGATATGACAGCCCCCAAACATAATAGTCTTCTTCGAGTTCTGGATGGAAAATATCATACATTGCTTTAAGTTTGGACTTGTTCCTAAATCTTCTAAATATTCAGGCTCCTTGATACCAGGAACAAAACCGTATCTCTTCTATATTCCCCCAAAGTATTTCTCACATGGAAGATATATAATAATTAAAAGTCTCATTAATTGAATTCTGCCAACAGATGAGCAGCTCCCCAGACTGATAACAAAGCCAGGCAAAGTGCTGTCAGCATTTCCCAACTCCTGCCTTGAGCTATAATTAGCAGGGAAATCAACAGGAGGTATGACAGCATGTCTTCAAAACTGAATGGAAATCAATGGGGAAATAACTGGCTTTACAGAAATCTGTTCTGCATACAAAGTTCCAGGAATATCTTAAAGTAAGGTCTACTGCAGATTAAATGCAGCATCTAAATAACCTCCAGATTATCTAGCCAATGACATTTCTAGATCATCTTTAAAATGCCACCCATCGTATCTCTTTCTAAAAGATGTAGGAAAAGTAACAATATTAATAGATTAGTTCATAGTTGTGAATATTTCTTAGTCTTTCCAATGCTCTCCAGTCCCTCAATAATCTACATGTAATTTTGAACTTTTTAATTATAGAATCAAAGTAAGTAAAGAGAACAGTAAATGAACCTTCACATACCCTTAGCCCAACTTAAATAAGTATCAATTCATAGTCTGTTTCATTTTATTTGTCCTCTGGCCCATTCCCCCATATTTCCAGATTATCTTGAAGCAAATCTCAAGTATATCATTTATTTTAAATATTTCAGCATTCTATAACCATTGTTAAGTACAGTTCCCAAAAAACTTCTGGATCACTCATGAATTTTAGTAGTCAATAGTTGTTCAAAACCTTGACACAGTTTCTATAAAAATAAACATATTTACTTATAAATTTTTTTATACTTGATTTAGTTAGTGTGTCCATTTGTCCATACATTTGTTCATTCATCACACATTCAGAAACGTTGCTGGAATTCCCTGACATTCCCATGGCTAGGACCCTGTGCTTCCACTGCTGGGGCCACAGGTTTGATCCCTGGTCAGGAAACTAATATCTCACATGTCACATGGTGCTGCCAGAGGCGGGGGGGAATGTTTATTAAGTATTTAGTATGTATTGGACCTATTCGGAATTCTTTGAATACAGGTATGAACAAAGCAGACCAGAATTAGAAAATTCGTAAACAAGATTATTTCAAATGTCAAGAAAGAAAGAAACAACGTAATGTGATAGTAATATGATTGGGTGGGGGGTGAGGGGAGGTGTGACATTTTGGCTGATACCTGAAGAATATAAAAGAACAGTGGTTTAAAGACTGGATATAGAATGATCCAGACAGAGCTTAAAAAAAAAAAAAAGACAAGGAAGAGAGGTCTGTGTCAGGGAACAGCAAGGAACACAGTGTAAATTCAGCATAGTAAGCAAGGGAGAAATTGGTCAGACATAAAGAGTGTGGTAGGCAGTGACCCCCAACCAGTCACCTCTTCCATTGTTCATGGCCTTGGAGTCCACTCCCACGTAGACTCCAGACTTGATCCTGTGCTTTGCTTTGGCCAATGGGACATTAGCAAGCATGATAGAAGGACACTGGGTAAGCACCTGCCCACTGGGGCTTGACCCCTGGGAACCCTCTGGAAGCTAGCCACCATTGCTGAAAAGTGACTTGAACTAGACCAAAAAGTGATGAGAAGCCACATGGAGACACACTCTGAAGGATTTGTGTTCTCCTTGGACAGTGCAGTCCCAGTGACCTCCTAAAGGAATGTGATCACATTCCTGCAGGCAACCCACAAAGAGAAAAAAATCATTGTATTTAGTTCTTATGTTTGAGAATGGTGATTTACATGGCAATAGAAAGCTGAAATGGAAAGTAATACCTGGAAGTGGGGTGCTGTGGTAACAGAAACCTATATAACAGGTGGTTTTGAGAGTGAGCCGCAGAGGAAGGCTGGCTGGAAGGGTGGCGGAGGCAGTGAGAAACTGAAGGCTGGAAAGATGGTCATCTGTGTTGCCAAGAAGAGGAACAGTTGGTAAAACTGATGACTATACTAACATTTAAGAGACAAAATGTTCTTAATGAGTTGGTGGGTGTAGACAAAGGAAGCTTCCAAGTAGAATGCCCAAGGGGCTAGCTTGCTTCTAGCTAGCTGCTTGTCATAAAATATGGGAAGGAGGAATGAATGAGCAGTTCAGTTTCGAGCAGAATTTAGAGAAAATATGACCTCAGGCTTGCTGGTTTGGAAAACAAATTCTTTCTCTCTTCCAGACTCTCCTGACCCCGAGCATTCTCAAAGTAATAAATGGCCTTTGGATACTGCCAGCAAAATGTGATCTTAGTCAAGATCAAGTTGAGGGTGTGGCTGTAAGACCTATTTTGAGACATCAGAGCCCAAAGCGGAGACAACCCATCCCCAAGAGAGGTGTGGTGTGGACAAGAGTGTGACTCTGATCTAATGGAGTAGATTATAATTTAATATACAGAACATCCATAAGAGTTTTAAAGGAATTGTACACACTTGGGCTAAAGGAAAAACAATATTCAAAATGGAGAGAGAGAGATCTCTGGGACTTGGTGAGACCTCTGGTGGTCCAGTAGTTAAGAATTCACCTTCCAGTGCAGGGGACATG
Organism: Ovis aries; assembly: GCF_016772045.2. Classification (NCBI taxonomy): domain Eukaryota; kingdom Metazoa; phylum Chordata; class Mammalia; order Artiodactyla; family Bovidae; genus Ovis; species Ovis aries. Next base: position 52,515,845 of record NC_056060.1, read on the forward strand.
GGTTCAGTTCCTGGTCAGGGAACTAAGATCCCAGCCGCCACAAGGTGACTAAACCTGCTCACCTCAGCTACAGACCCCATGCTCTCTGGAGTCCTCACACCATAACTGGGGAGAAGTCTGTGTGCCACAACTAAGACCTGACGCAGCCAAAGATAAAGGAATAATTTTTTTTTTTTTTTTTTTAAGAAAGAGACCTCTGGGTACCCACCTTTCCATGAGCAAGAAGCAGACTGAAAAATCAGCATCAAAGAGGAACTATTTCTCGTGGAAAAGGAAAAAAAGTTCTCAGAGAGCAGAGCCAACAGCCAAGAACAATGGATTAGGGAAAAGGTGAACCCAGTAGAAAATTCACAAACAGGATCAATTCAAATGGTAAGGGAAAAAAGAGAACAAGGTAATGTGATGATAATTTGATGGGGTATGATAGAAGAGAGAGCAGAAACAGGCCCCAGTCAAGTCCCTTCTACTGGAGCCAGGGAAACTGGTAACATATGTACAGTCAGCTTAAAATTGGTAAGGACCTGAGCCAGCTACGTGCCTTCAGTCCCCTCCCGCTGAGAATGAGAGCGTCTACTGTTGTTATCTTATCCCTCTGTCACCACAGCATTCAGGGTTGGTGGGGAGGGGTTGGTGATGGAGGCAGATAACTTGAATTTTTAGCTCACAGGTCTCCAGACTGAGGAAAGCCGCACCCAAACAACCTCATCAAATCCAGACCTGACCCAAGTGATGACATTCTGAACATTGAGCAGCTGCCATCCTGGGTGGGACTCCAGGAGGTACTGGAAGAGATAAATGTGTTTTGCATAAGGGAGAAATGCAAATGATTTATGGCCAGATTTACTCCATGCAATAGATTAAAGATGGCCACAAAACCTTTACTGTCCTTGCATGAAGACCGGGCACCTGTTTCTACTCCGCTTGAGTCTGGGCTGGTTTTGTGACCGGTTGTGACAACTAGAATGCACCAGAAGTGATACTGGGCCAGGTCCTACAAGTCTGTACAACTTCCACTTTTGCCCTCTTAGAGCCCCAAATCACATGGAAAGAGGTTCAGCCTCCCAGATGGAGATACTGAAAGGGGCCTGCCTAAAAGAAAACTGTTACTCTACTCACAGCACTTATGATACAAAGTGTGTAGGTTTTCCAAACCAAGCAGTTCTCCAGCTCTCTGTGGACACCAATTGGTGTCCCACAGTCTAATTCAATTCTGACACTAGTAATATAGAGTTAGCTTACAGATTAAAGGATCAGTCCCATGAGGCTCTCCCCACCATCAGATGCAGATAGTGGGTCCCTGGGTTACCCACACTTCTGTCCAACTTGGATATGAATCAGGAGTTCCCACAACCTTCTCCTTGGGTTTGATAAATTGCTGTGATGTCTCAGAACTCAGGGAAACACTCTGCTTATGATTATTGACTTATTGTCAAGGATATTGTAAAGGATACAGATGAACAGCCAAAGGAAGAGGTACATGGGGTGGGGTCTGGAAGAGTCTTGGACACAGGAGCTTCTATCCTATGAATTTGGGGTGTGCACCCTGCCAATACATGGTGCATGGGGTATTCACTTGCCTGGACATTATCTCAACACTCTATAGTTTAGTCATTTTATGAAGGTTCCATTTTATAGGTATAATTGATTAAATCACTGGTCACTGGTGATTGACTCAGTCTCCAGCTTCTCTCCTCGCCATGGAGGCTGGAGGATGAGACTGAAAGCTCCAGTCCTCTAGGCACATGGTTCCTCTGGTGACCAACTTCTATCCTGGGACTTTTGGCCACCAGTCATCTCATTAACATCAACGCAAGCATGGTTGCAAGGGGCTTCTTATGATTAACAAAAGACCCTTCTCTCACCACATCACTCAGGAAATCACAAAACTTTTAGGAGCTCTGTGACCGAAACTGGACAAAGACCAAATATAAGAGTCTTATTTTATCACAGTGTCACAGTGAGATACCAGACTTGTGGGAAAACTTGTCTTGAATTTTTTGGCAAAAATTTTTGGCCATAGGCAAGAAACTGTCCTACTAAGTCCAGTGAACCCAAATTGTTCAACTTTGAGTCAATGCACAGAGGCTCTTTTAAACCACTAAGTCTTAGGATAGCTAGTCACAAAGCAATAGATGAATGCAACAGAAATATAGTGATGATAAAAGTAGAATTACCATATGACCCAGCAATCCTACTCCTGGGCACATAACAAACCATAATTCAAAAAGATATATGTACCCTGATGTTCATTGCCGCACTATTTACAATAGCCAGGACATGGAAGCAACCCAAACGTCCATCAACAGAGGAATGAATAAAGAAGGTGTGGTCCATGTATACAGTAGGATATTACTCAGCCATAAAAAGGAATGAAATTATACCCTTTGCAGAGACGTGGATGGACCTAGAGATGGTCATACAGAGTGAAGTAAGTCAGAAAGAGAAAAACAAATACTATGTATTAATGCATGTATGTGAAATCCAGAAAAAATGGTACAGATGAACCTATTTGTAAAGCAGAAATAAAGACAGACCTAGTGAACAAATGTAAGGCTATCAAGGAGGGCAACGGGAATGAAATAAATTGGGAGATGGGGATTAACATATCTAGAATACTATGTATAAAATAGGTAACTAATGAGAACCTACTATATAGCACAGGGAACTCAATGCTCTGTGGTGAGTTAAATGGGAAGGAAAAAAATTTTTTTAATTGTAGCTGTTAAGTATAGTTAATCCACCTTGCTCTACAGAAGGAACTAGCACAACATTGTAAAGCAACTATTCTCCAACAAATATTTTTTAAAAAAGAAATGTAGTGATGGACTGAAGATAGCTCAGATTCTTAAGGGCTCCTCCCTCAAAAGCTGGAGGTTTCGCCTGGGCTAACTCACAGGACTGCGTTTAGCAGGAAGGTCAGCTGGGCTGGAAGGCCCGAGATGGCCTCACTAACAGGACTGGCTGTTGGTTCTCCTCCCTTCCTTCTCTCTTCTTCAATAGGCTAGCTCAGTTTCCTTACATGGTGGTCTTAGGGCAATGTTCCCAGAAGGAACAGCCAGGAGCTGCACGGCTCCCTGAAGGTGAGCCTCCAAGGACTTGCAGAGTGTCACTTCTACCACATTCTAGTGGTCAAAGCAAGTCCAACAATCGACTCAGATTTAAGAGATGGGAGTGAACTGAGCGCTTTCTTTTCTCACCTTTCTGATGTGAAGAGCTGCAAAGTACTGTGGCCGAGTTTTTCAGTCTATCATCATATCATAGAGATTTTAGTCAAATGCTGGCTACTTGTACTTAGAAACAGAGCTAGAGTGACTGTACACAAAATAACATAGATGACATTTAAAAATTAATCTCATGAAAGCATTATCATTATATTTTACTTTAGCCCTCATACAAAACCATATTAACGTTCTTTTTTTCTTTATTTTTAGAAAGCCAATTAAAAAAAAAAAAAGATACCCAATACTAAAATAGGGTCTCCAAACTGTTCTATGAGTTACCAAGCATTTCCTCAGGTTGTCCTGAGATCATCCTGCAGGGACCCCATCACTGATGAGGGCTGTTCTCCCTTTGAAATCCTTTCAAGCCCCGGGGGAAAGAGTAGGAAGAAGGTGGAATGTGAAAACAGCCATCAGGTCAAAATTCTGTCAGATAAGATCTCTAGAGCATTGGGTAGGTCCCAATCTACCAGAAAGCCTACTCTAAGAACTTCTGTTAAAAACCTACATTTCAGTGTTAAGCTTAGCTTTTCTGGACTTGCCCATGAGTATTAATAGTGAGAGGTAACTCTTGTAAAGAATCCTTTAGTTCACAAATTCCACAAATATGGGTTTGCTAAACTAGAAGAATCCGAGAACATCAGCATTTATTCTAAGATATTTATGTCATGGGTGAGCAAGCAATTACGACACTTATCTAAGCCGATAAAGGAAACTTACCTATTTACAGGAAACCTGGATGCAGGTCAGGAGGCAACTGGACATGGAACAACAGACTGGTTCCAAATAGGAAAAGGAGTATGTCAAGGCTGTATATTGTCACCCTGCTCATTTAACTTCTATGCAGAGTACATCATGAGAAACACTGGGCTGGAAGAAGCACAAGCTGGAATCAAGATTGCCGGGAGAAATATCAATAACCTCAGATATGCAGATGATACTACCCTTATGGCAGAAAGTGAAGAGGAACTAAAAAGCCTCTTGATTAAAGTGAAAGAGGAGGGTGAAAAAGTTGGCTTAAAGCTCCACGTTCAGAAAACAAACATCATGGCATCCAGTCCCATTACTTCATAGGAAATAGATGGGGAAACAGTGTCAGACTTTATTTTTTGGGGCTCCAAAATCACTGCAGATGGTGACTGCAGCCATGAAATTAAAAGACGCTTACTCCTTGGAAGAAAAGTTATGACCAACCTAGATAGTATATTCAAAAGCAGAGATATTACTTTGCCAACAAAGATCCATCTAGTCAAGGCTACAGTTTTTCCAGTGGTCATGTATGGATGTGAGAGCTGGACTGTGAAGAAAGCTGAGCACCGAAGAATTGATGCTTCTGAACTATGGTGTTGGAGAAGACTCTTGCGAGTCCCTTGGACTGCAAGGAGATCCAACCAGTCCATCCTAAAGGAGATCAGTCCTGGGTGTTCATTGGAAGGACTGATGCTGAGACTGAAACTTCAGTACTTTGGCCACCTCATGAGAAGAGTTGACTCATTGGAAAACACCCTGGTGCTGGGCAGGATTGGGGGCAGGAGGAGAAGGGGACGACAGAAGATGAGATGGCTGGATGGCATCACCGACTCAATGCACATGAATTTGGGTGAATTCCAGGAGTTGGTGATGGACAGGGAGGCCTGGCATGCTGCAGTTCATGGGGTCACAAAGTGTTGGACACGACTGAGCAACTGAACTGAACTGATATGTTTGTAGCATCTTTCAGCATCCAGAGGAGTTTCTTGGGCAAAGGGTTCTGATCAAAAAATGCTATAACAGAGCTCCATATCTCCCTAAGAAGTAATACCGTGCATTCCTCAACAGAGAATAAAGTTGAAGCAAGCTGTAGTATCGATGAATCAGTCTTTTTTTGGTAAAATAATTTAAAGAAGGCGAAAGTTGCATGCAGCTTTTTAGTTCTACCACTAGATGGAGAACTTGTCTTAACAACACAGGACAGCCCTCTCCAGTGCCTAACCTGTGCAAAGCCTGATGTTAGGCCCTCCAAATGATCAAAAGTAAGATAGAGTTGATGTTCTAAACATCCTAGTAGTCTGACAGGGGTAAGACAAGAACTCGAGTCTGTATTTCAAAGCAGAATATAAATGTCAACACACAAATGAGAAGTTCTATGTAAAGTCAAAAGAAAGTAAAAACACGTTAGCAGAAGACTTTTGGGTGAGGTAGCATTTGAATTTTAAAGTTCAAGTAGCCTTTCTACTAACTGAGGTGGAGAATGCTGGATCTACAAATACAGAGGTGGAAAAGCATGATAATGTGTTCTTGGAACACCAAGAGATAAGACCTGAGAGGTAGTGTAGGGCTTGAAGCGTGTACTCAGTCGTGTCTGACTCTTTGCGACTGCAGTCTACCAGGCTCCTCTTTGTCCAGGGAATTCTCCAGTTAAGAATACTGGAGTGGGTTGCCATGCCTTTATCCAGGGGATCATCCCTAGGGATAGAACCTGGGCCTCCTGCATCAGCAGGAAGATTCTTTACCATCTGAGGGTAAAGGGAAGCCTGGGGGTTATATTGCTTTAAATGCAGAGTTGAAGAGATTAATTCAACCAGTGTTAGAGATGCCCCAGATTCTCTCCAGTGGCTCAGATGGTGAAGAATCCACCTGCAATGCAGGAAACTCGGGTTTGATCCCTGAGTTGAGAAGATCCCCTGGAGAAGGAAATGGTAACACACCCCAGTATTCTTGTCTGGAAAGTCCCATGAATAGAGAAGTCTGGAAGGCTACAGTCCATGGGGTCGCTAAGAGTCAGACATGACTGAGCAGCTAAACAGCAGCAAGGTTATTTGACGCCTGAATCAATAAACCAAGCTCTGCTCTTCCACATTCCTTCCTTTGGGTGGAGTCAGGACTCCCTTTCCCCACACCGAAGGCAATGGCAACCCACTCCAGTACTCTTGCCTGGAAAATTCCATGGATGGAGGAGCCTGGTAGGCTATAGTCCACGGGGTTGCAAAGAGTCGGACACAACTGAGCGACTTCAACAGACCTCCTACCTACTAGAATATCCATCCAACAAATGTGTTTGGTGGTAGTGAAAGTGAGGGAGAAAAAAATAAACCCAAATTCATTTTTCCTACTTTTTCTCTGTTTATTAAAGGCATTCATGTTATTATTATTTTGGCTTTTTTTTTTTTTTTTTTTAATTTGGCTTTCCACTAAAGAATGTATCCCCTCTTGGCTCAGACAGTAAAGTATCTGCCTGCAATGCAGGAGACCCAGGTTGGATTCCTGGGTCAGGAAGCTTCTCTGGAGAAGGGAATGGCTATCCACTCCAGTATTCTTGCCTGAAGAATTCCATGGTCAGAGGAGCCTGGCAGGCTACAGTCCTTGGGGTTGCAAAGAGCCTGACTGAGCGACCAACACTTTTACTTTTCAAAGAATATATATTTCATGTGGTGAAAATACTCAAAGGAATAGATCACTTTATGAAGGTAACTAAAATATCCACAAGTGCTATTGAGTTGAGGGAGATTATTTGAAAACATAGTAAGTACTGCTCCAAAGTATAATATCTATCTAGGACAGAGATTGCCAACTGGTGAATTAGAGCTCTATCTAACCCAAGATATGTTTTGTTAAATTTGCAAAACAGTTAATTTTTTTAGTTAGTTGATATTATTTTACAAATCATGAAGTTTTCACATACAATCTTGATTCCTAGCTTCTCTTCAAATATTGCAACATTTCACAGCAAAGAGTCCTCATTCTTACAGGGCAGTCATTCGAGCTGGGCAGAAACCACCTCTCCACTCCGTAACGTATTCCTTTCTAGTTTCCAGGTACCCTCCTCCCTTCTATAATACACAGGGTCTCCTTCCCCATTTATGTTACTGGTCTGGCCCCATAGATACTTGCTCTGTGTGATCTCTAGCTCTGCCCATTTGGATCTGCACACTTTAGTATTTCTGTTGGACCTGTCATTACCAGTCATTATACACTGATATGCTCAAACTCTTTCCTGCATCCACGCTTTGGCCAGTGTATAAAATTGATTTTATTACATCACTTCATTAAGCTGAGTAGGTTGTGTGACTTGATATTGAATGGAATACAATCTTTAAGAAAGAGGTAAGAGACAATGTGTAGGATCCAGAAAGATCACCTAATTAATGAAACACCTGAGAACTTTGCCCCAAGATTACATAAGGGCAGCAAAAAAATGTCTATTCAAGTAACAATACAACAAATTTAATAACTGCGGATGCTTTGGTGGTGAGATATTTTGAAATACATTAATGTGTTATTTATTTCTGTACTTCTTTGCCTACAGCTTTCCCTCTAATTTAGTCATTTCCTTGAGAAGGATTAAGTTGTTTTTTTTTTTTTTTTTTTTGGAATGCAAAGTCATTGTTCAATCTTGAAGCCCATTTCAGAATCAAGAGTCTTGAAAGCCAGGTGTGCAGTCAGGTTCTAAACAGGAAAACAGAAACCCTTTTAAGATCTTACAGTAGAAAAAAAATTGACTGGAAATGGAGTAAGTGAGAAGCCAAGGCTAGATGATGAAGTCACCCAGAGATGAGCAACATCACCAAGACTAGAGGGACGAAGAGAGGTGATGGTCACTGTAGGAACCTGGCTCCACAGTGGAATAAGGCAGCTCCTGCCAGAGGTGTTGCAGAAGCAGAGAGAAATACTCAGACTTCTCCCATTTCCTGCTAGTGTCACCCAATGGCTGAACCCAGACAGAGCCAGTACCATGGGGACCTTCAGGCATCCAGCACGCCCACACCAGAGAGATGGGCAGGGAAGGTCAGGAAAGGACTAGAGGGTGAATGGGCTCAGTGTCCACACACCAGCTATGAAGGCCAGCCACTGGGGTAGAACAGGGTTTGCACTGTTTCGTTTTCATCTTTCAAAACATTCTCTTTAAATCTCTAGACTCAGAGCATGGAGGGCTAAGTTTAGAGTTTTTAATATAAACCATAGGTTTTGGGATGTGAGGTCATGGCAATTTCCTGTCACACAAAAAGGCAATAAAAACCCTTCCTGGCTTGAGAGAAGGAGCTTGGAGAAAAAACCAAGGAATGCAGGATTCTCAAGCTCTGTGAATGGGAACAGGTTGGGATAAAGAACCTCAACTTGAAATTCATAGAGCTGTAGATGCTCACGCACTATTGTCTGTCTGGAAACCTTGAAGGACACCACCTTACAGAATACCCCACACTAACAATAGAGTAGCAATGTTGGGGTAGGGTGTTTAGGCAGAAAAACAGCCCGAGGTCATGGTTTTCTGTGAGTTTTCTAGGGTTATGTGTGTCCTGGACATCCAGAGGCCACATGCTTCCACGCAGGATGTAGCAGCTCAGAGGGCATTCCTGGAGCAGGACTAGATTCCACAGCCCTCGAAGAAGGAGGCCAGGGCAAGTACCATAGGTTTCTAGGCAGGTGGTGGAAGGACCACAGAGCAGGGGCTCCCACAAGTGGGTGGCTAGCGGTGCAACAGCAGAGAATAAGACAACTTAGCTGACCCAGGTGTCATCTTGGGCCAGCAAGGGGCAGAAGTCGGCAGGTCTTCAGGTAGGTCAGACACTCCTCTCCAGAGCACAGTGCTGCCCATCAACCTGCTCCCTGTCTGCAGAGCACAGCCCTGGGTCAGAGGGCTTTGAAAAGCCCTCTTTTGACTTTGAATGAACTAAATTTGAATTTTGAATTGTTTATGTAGGGAGGAAAAAAACATAATTTTCCTTCTGTCCTTCTAAATTCTCAGTGGGGCCCTTATAACAAAAGACAGATTAACAAGAGAAAACAAGTTTATTAATGTGTATATCATACATGTAACACATGGGAGACCCCAGAGACGAGAAACTCACAGGTTTGATTAGAACTTTAGTTTATGTAATATCTTGGCAAAGGAGCAATACCTTTTAGAGAAATGACAAGAAAAAGAAGAAGGACCTAGAATCTCTAGAGGTGGCAAATTGTAGGAAGGCAAGTACATGGGAAACTAGAGAGACAGAAGCTTGGGAGTGAAGTTGGCATGTGGATGCCCCTGGTGTCTCCTCCAGGCTGACATTCACTGATGTCTCCAGTGAATTAGCGTTTGTCCTTCCTGATAGAGAGTGGAGGAGGGAATAATGAGAAAGTAGAAAAAGAAATTAAGGAAACAATTCCATTCACCATTGCAACGAAAAGAATAAAATACTTAGGAATATATCTACCTAAAGAAACTAAAGACCTATATATAGAAAACTATAAAACACTGATGAAAGAAATCAAAGAGGACACTAATAGATGGAGAAATATACCATGTTCATGGATTGGAAGAATCAATATAGTGAAAATGAGTATACTACCCAAAGCAATTTACAAATTCAATGCAATCCCTATCAAGCTACCAGGCACATTTTTCACAGAACTAGAACAAATAATTTCAAGATTTGTATGGAAATACAAAAAACCTCGAATAGCCAAAGCAATCTTGAGAAAGAAGAATGGAACTGGAGGAATCAACTTGCCTGACTTCAGGCTCTACTACTAAGCCACAGTCATCAAGACAGTATGGTACTGGCACAAAGACAGACATATAGATCAATGGAACAAAATAGAAAGCCCAGAGATAAATCCACACACCTATGGACACCTTATCTTTGACAAAGGAGGCAAGAATATACAATGGAGTAAAGACAATCTCTTTAACAAGTGGTGCTGGGAAAACTGGTCAACCACTTGTAAAAGAATGAAACTAGATCACTTTCTAACACCGCACACAAAAATAAACTCAAAATGGATTAAAGATCTAAATGTAAGACCAGAAACTATAAAACTCCTAGAGGAGAACATAGGCAAAACACTCTCAGACATAAATTACAGCAGGATCCTCTATGATCCACCTCCCAGAATGCTGGAAATAAAAGCAAAAATAAACAAATGGGATCTAATTAAAATTAAAAGCTTCTGCACAACAAAGGAAAATATAAGCAAGGTGAAAAGACAGCCTTCTGAATGGGAGAAAATAATAGCAAATGAAGCAACTGACAAACAACTAATCTCAAAAATATACAAGCAACTTCTGCAGCTCAACTCCAGAAAAATAAACGACCCAATCAAAAAATGGGCCAAAGAACTAAATAGACATTTCTCCAAAGAAGACATACGGATGGCTAACAAACACATGAAAAGATGCTCAACATCACTCATTATTAGAGAAATGCAAATCAAAACCACAATGAGGTACCACTTCACACCAGTCAGAATGTCTGCGATCCAAAAATCTGCAAGCAATAAATGCTGGAGAGGGTGTGGAGAAAAGGGAACCCTCCTACACTGTTGGTGGGAATGCAAACTAGTACAGCCACTATGGAGAACAGTGTGGAGATTCCTTAAAAATTGCAAATAGAACTACCTTATGACCCAGCAATCCCACTGCTGGGCATACACACCGAGGAAACCAGAATTGAAAGAGACACATGTACCCCAATGTTCATCGCAGCACTGTTTATAGTAGCCAGGACATGGAAACAACCTAGATGTCCATCAGCAGATGAATGGATAAGAAAGCTGTGGTACATATACACAATGGAGTATTACTCAGCCGTTAAAAAGAATTCATTTGAATCAGTTCTGATGAGATGGATGAAACTGGAGCCGATTATACAGAGTGAAGTAAGCCAGAAAGAAAAACACCAATACAGTATACTAACACATATATATGGAATTTAGGAAGATGGCAATGACGACCCTGTATGCAAGACAGGGAAAGAGACACAGATGTGTATAACGGACTTTTGGACTCAGAGGGAGAGGGAGAGGGTGGGATGATTTGGGAGAATGACATTCTAACATGTATACTATCATGTGAATTGAATCGCCAGTCTATGTCTGACGCAGGATGCAGCATGCTTGGGGCTGGTGCATGGGGATGACCCAGAAAGATGTTCTGGGGAGGGAGGTGGGAGGGGGGTTCATGTTTGGGAATGTATGTAAGAATTAAAGATTTAAAAATTTAAAAAATAAAAATAAATAAATAAATAAATACATAAATTTAAAAAAAAAAAAAAAAAGAGAGAGTGGAGGAGGGACACCTGGGTAAATTTATGTCCTGCATGTCAACAGATAGGAAGAGGTCAGGGAGCTTTTTTTCTTTTTCTTTTTTAAAAAGAAACTAATTCATAGACAAATAGCATTAAAAAAATTTTTTTGAGGTATGTTGTTGTTCAGCCACTCCATCACATCTGACTCTTTGTGACCCTGTGGACTGCAGCATGCCAGGTTTCCCTGTCTTTCACCATCTCCTGGAGTTATCTCAAACTCATGTCCATTGAGTTGATGATGCCATCCAACCATTTCATCCTCTGTCACCCCCTTCTCCTCCCGCCTTCAATCTTTCCCAGCATCAGGGTCTTCACCAATGAGCTGGTTCTTTGGAGCTTCAAGTGGCCAAAGTATTGGAGCTTCAGCTTTAGCGTTAGTCCTTCCAACAAACATTCAAGGCTGATTTCTTTGCGATTGACTGGTTTGATCTCCTTGCATTCCAAGGGACTCTCAATAGTCTTCTCCAGCACCACAATTTGAATGCATCTATTCTTCTGTGCTCAGCTTTCTTTATGGTCCAACTCTCACATCGGTATATAACTACTGGAAAAATAACTGACATCTTAGATTCATAAGTACAAAGCAATGACTACAATATTTGTATATACTGCAAAATGATCATCACTATAAGTTTGCTTAACATCTATCCCCAGGCACAGTTAAAAAATTTTTTCTTTCATGCTTCAAACTTTCAAGATCCTTGCTGTATAATATATCCTCATGACTTTCCTTTGAGCTCATCCGTCTCAGTTGCCTTTAGCTCAAAATAGTCCTAATGTCTACGTGGCATATTTGGGGGCGGCATATCCTGCCATATTCAGTTATTCTTCCAAAAGAGATGAGATTTTAAAGTGGAGATATCTGAGTTACCTTAAAGGGGTAACTTAGGATGAGCTTTCATCCTTCAGAATGAAACGTTTTCCCACCATTTGTAGAAATGAGTGGCTCTTTCTAGTTTTAATGACAAATACAGATTACATTTATTTGTATCTGAGTCATGATAACCATAAACTTCAAACCTGTTGTGTATGAAGTGTTTCAGGCAATTTTTCTGCTCTGGAGTTTAAAAGTACAGACTACACACACACACACACACACACACACACACGCACACACGCACACACGCACACATAGACATGCACACATGCGCACACACTCGTTTGCAGTCCTGCTATGGCCTTCTTTGTTCTAGCTCAATCGGCCTTTCCCCAAAGCAGTGAATGCCATTCTAATGGATGGAGAATCACTGGGCAACAAGTGTCAGTTTTGGAAAGAAAACAAATCCTGATATAAAATTTCCAAGTATCATTCAAAATTTCAAATCATATCTTCTAGTGAATTAACCATGGTCCTCACAAAGACATTTACTCTCATCTGAATGGCCCCACTTTCAGAAAGTCTCTGTGTAGATCCTGTTCTATCTCTCTTCAAAAGCCCTCTAGGTTTACCTAGGTGGACTTGGTCTTCAGTAAAATCCTCATATTCCTTCATCAGTGGCTACTTTTTTTACCCCCACTGACCCCACCTTGTAGGAAGTTGCAGCCATGATGTACGCAGAGCTTCCTCTGATGGGCGATAAGCTTCAGACAGGTTTTGAACAAGGTACCGAGTGCAGGAATGCAGGATGTGAATTTCTGTCCTCATCTGAATGTCTGGCATCCCCTGGCATCGCTTTCACATCACTGAAGGTAAGTGGCTATCCTTTCTTAGAAGCAACCCCAGTCCCTCTTCTCCTTGCTGGCAGTCGTGTCTTCCTTGGCTTGTGGCTGCGAAAGGGCTGTGGGTGTTTCCTGAGCCAAGACTTTGCACAGATCAGTAGACCCCTGCCCTCATCACCTCTCTGCCTCCCCAGCACCTCCCAGGTCTGCTCAGCTCTTATCAGTAGTGTCGGGTTCTCTTTCAAGCCTCACTTTAAAATCTTGTCTCTTTCTCCAAAGCCTAGTGTTTCTAGATATCCCAAGTCTCCATACTTAGGGACTGAGTTGCTTTGTGATTTTATTTGGTGCTTCATGTCTTTATCTCTCTGAAAAGAGGATAAAGAGTTCTTTGAATGATTCAGAGTCCAAGAAAGAAGCTTTAAATATAGTATCCCACTTTTTTTTTGCTTTCTTCTTCCACCAGTTATCCTGTGTCTGCCCTCACTTAACTCACCTGGCCTGTCACTCTGGGCCCAAGGAACTCAGCGATCTTGTCCAGATGATGGGGAGCCAGAGACTCAAATGATACATTATGGTATCATTTATGCTCTACCGAGGCCACCCACAGTGGTGTGAGGCACTCTGCAGGGGTGTCCTCCGAGGGTCCCACATGAAAAGTGGGGCACAGGCTCCTGCTGTGACTACTGAACCAGGCTCGGCCAACTTGCCTATCCTTGCAGGTCTGATTGCTCCCCTAGGGGCTGGGTTCTAGTAACCCCATTCAGGTACTTTAGTTTCTTTCTCTCCTCTTCTTTCTCTGATTCCTCTCTCCCAGCCCTGGAAAAGCTTCTTCGATTGCCCTGCCCTGTCCTGGAGGTGGGGAGATGCCCAGGAGTCAGAGTGTTTTGCTCCCTACTTTATAGTTACTTTTATAAAGCTTAATCCCTAGTCCCCACCACGTTCCTAATTTGGAACCAAAAACCATTTCTCTGTCAGAGACTTGGTTCATACAAATCCAAAATACTGTGCTTTCAGACTTTTACCAGGTGTGAACTTAAAAATTCATTCAGTCCTTCAATTAAATTACTTGAATTATTTCTTTCCAGGCAACATCTGCCCTCATCAAACAGTGAATGCCGTTATTTAACAGTGGCTACTGTTGCTGCTGCTGCTGCTAAGTCGCTTCAGTCGTGTCTGGCTCTGTGCGACCCCAGAGACGGCAGCCCACCAGGCTCCCCAGTGGAAAACTATAAAATAACTTTAGGAGCAAAAAAGTCCAAGGTTAATATCTCTAAACTCTTGTCTCAGTACAATGTTACAGACAAGCTGAGACTTCGTTATACTTTGTAATTATTGCTGATTGTATGGTTTTGTTTTGACTCTGTATTTCTTCAAGAATGCCAGCAATGGCTTTAAAAATATTTGATGAATCACTTCTTTACTGGTGTGTCTTGCAAGGCACTGTGGAAAGATGGATGTTAAATGGAGTCAAGGTCTAAAGGCTTTATCAAAATTTCTGGACTTAGAGAATTACTGATAATATGTGGTTATTTCTTCTGATATATTTAACATCTCTTTATAACCTGATACTTAGTAAGAGAGAATCCTTACTTAAACTAGGAGATGATTTGCATAGAGAAAGACATGAATTAATTAATCATTGAATTAAAACTTGTGGTAAATTTATGAGGTAATAGGATAAATTTAAGACTTTATTTAGTAGCCTGATTTTCCAGATTTTTATTTTGGCCATAATAGTTACTCTTTGAGAAGAAGATTCTAGAAAGAACTGTCAGTTTTTCTTCAAAAGGGTCTTTAAATAATCCATATAACACTTTGTTTAGTTAACTGGATAATTAAGCCTTGACTCATGTCTCCTGACCCTGTAGATTTTCGCCATTTAGTATCTGTGGCTGATATTGATTTATTTCTCTCTGGGCATGACCTAATGTTGAGAAGAGATAATGTGTCCTTAAAGTGTCTTTTCACCCATGACAATTAATGAGAAAAATGATGTATTTACCAGGTGCTTGCAAATTTTTTGTGCGTATTCCATAGTTTTCAAGTGATCCCCTCAAACTGTAGCTCAACAACATTGTTAAATAGTGAAATATTTGAATTTCGAGGTAGATAATAGCCATTTACTGCAAAGATATCAAGGCTAGTTTAGAAAGAAAGAGTTAACGCACCTACTGGAAGACCATTTTCTACTTCCATTCCATGAACATCTTCATGGAATTATGTTACTGGGGAAATCTCTTTATCTGTCATTAAGGAATTAGCTCCTACATGGGAATTACTCTTTTTTTAAAATTGAAGCATAGTTGATTTACAATATTGTGTTAGTTTCAGCAAAGAGATTCAGTTATACATACATTTTGTTTTCAGATTCTTTCCATTATAGGTTACTATAAGATATTGAGTATAGTTCCTTGTGCTATATAGTAAATCCTTGTTTTTTATCTATTTTATATATAGCAGGGTGTATCTGTTAATCCTATACTCCTAATTTATGCCTCTCCTTCTCCTTTGGTCACTGGAAATTTGTTTTCAATATCTGTGAGTCTCTTTCTGTTTTGTAAATAAATTCATTTACATCATTTTTAAAATTCTACATAAAAGTGATCTCATACAATATTTCTCTTTCTCTGTCTGACTTAATTTACTCAGTGCGATAATCTCTAGGTCCATCCTTGTTGCTGCAAATGGCAATTATTTCATTCTTTTTTATGGCTGAGTAATACTCCACTGTATATACATACTGCACTTTCTTATCCATTTATCCCTGATGGACATTAAGATTGCTTCCATGTCTTGGCTATTTTAAATAGTGCTGCTGTGAACTTTGGGGTGTGTGTATCTTTTCAAATTGGAGTTTTTGTCTTATCTGACTATATGCCCAGGAGTGGGATTGCTGGATCATATGGTAGTTCTATTTTTACATTTTTAAGGAATCTCCATTATTTTCCATAGTGGCTGCACCAGTTTACATTTCCACCAGGGGTATGAGGGTTCCTCTGTGGGAATTATTCTTAGAGAGAGAGCAATCTAGTTCCTTCTAGAAAGGAACAGGGTTATTTTTTGTCTTAAATTATTAATTTATTTGACCAGCTCTCTACTATGGACTTTTCTTTTTCTGTAACAAGTAATGCTGCTTATATATATATATATATATATATATATATATATATATCTTTATGTATTTGGGAGAATATTTCTGTAGATTAATTCATAAAGAAAAATTTCTGTGTTGGGTAGTAAGTAGATTTTTTAATTTGATAGATGCTGTGAAATCTCCACAAGGCTCTGTGCCATTAGCAGTCCAACACGAGTGTATGAGTGGCACTCCACTAAGGTGTGCACTCCTTAAATTATTCATTGATTAAAAAAATACAATTTACTATTAGCTATGTATTATATCACTTTCACCAAAGTAATATTAGTCCATAGTTTTAAAATATCACATAACTATTGAAGGCATGTACCAAAACACAGCAATCTCCTGCCCCTTCTCATCTTCTTCTTCTGTGTCTCACGTGCAAATACTTAGGTGTGAGTGCATGCTCAGTGGCGGAGTCATGTCTCGACTCTGCAACCCCATTAATTGTAGCCTGCAAACTTCCTCTGTCCATGGGATTCTCCAGGCAAGAATTTCCTCCTCTAGAGGATCTTCCTGACCCAGGGATTGAATCTGCATCACCTTTATCTCCTGCATTGCGGCAGATTCTTTACCACTGAGCCACCAAGAAAGCCCACTTAGGTGTGTGTGTGTATCTGTATATATGTTTTTTCATATATATAACTCAGGTACTATGAATGAACATTGCTTTTTGGTTGGTAGTCTTCACTTTAGAGCAAACAGGTGGCCAGCTGCCTTTATCATCATGTAGCCCCAAGGGTCAGTACCTATAGACATTTTTTCCTGAAGCTGTCCATCTTGCCATCTTCTGCCTGTGTTTATAAGACTGGTTATTGTTACTCTGAAACTTGGTAAGAAAGGAGAGCTTAATTTTCAGTACCTGGTGGCTCAGATGATAAAGAATCTGCCTGCAATACAGGAGACCCAGATTCAATCCCTGTGTTGGTGAGATACCCTAGAGAAGGGAATAGCAAACCATTCCAGTATTCTTGTCTGGAAAATTCCACGAACAGAGGAGCTACAATCCATGAGTTTGCAAAGAGTTGGACACAACCGAAGCATGTGTCCTAGCACACATGCAAGCCAGGATTAAAACACATTTATAGTTTCCTCTACTCCTATACAATATAAGAAATGGGAAGATATGTGGATTTTGAATTGTGTGACACCCTAGGATAATCATCAAACCAACATATTCTTTACCTGTTTTCTCTTCTGATCTCTTATTTATATAAATAGTGTTATTAAATCCAGAACAAAATAATGAACTATAAAAGATTTTTAAGACTTGATCATTTGATTTTATCTAAAAATAATCTTAAAACCCCAAATAATTAAGTAAATCCCATTCTTTAAATCCTAAAATGATGAGGGGATATCTTAGATGATAACTCTTTTCTAGTAAAACACTGAAGACAAAGCAATCTGAAAGAATTGTAGAAAAATAAAATGCTAATATAGTTAAAGGAAAATGTCAGTTTCAAGATTAGAAATGGATGACCAGAGTTCTGAATTTACTGAGGTATCAACCTCCTCTTTGTCACAGGTCACATTAGACACGGTCTATTCGAGAGTGAGACATCCTGGAAGACTCAGGCGTGACCTGAGCACTGAAGGCCCTCATATATGTATCTCAAAGAGAAGAGTCTCACGTTTTTGCTTGTGTGAACTAAAGCAATTACCTAGCATTTTTGCATCTGAGTTGCCTTGTCTGTAAAATGGGATAATTATCTTGTGGGAGGATTGTGAAGGTTAAAAGAATTAAGCATTTAGATTGTTGGCAATGATCACCTGGCACATTATAAAACATGGAAACAGAAAAATACTTTTAAACGGAGGGGGAGGACATAATTAGCTAAAGGCCAAAAAGCCCAGAGTCCCTTCCTCTGGTTCTAAATTGTATTTCAATTCAGGAAATTCCAGGATTACATCAGCCCAATGAGATAAGCAGCCTGTCACCTTACACTGTTGGCCAGCACGTGATACTCTTTTTAATATTAGGTTGCTGTTCCAATATGAGTCACACATGTGAGCTCCAGCTACTTCTGCAAATGGAATGGTGTTACGTCAAGGTACAGGAAATGACCTTTCTCCTTTTTTTCTCACCTTTAACCTGAAAATCATGTGGTATTTATT
This sequence comes from Ovis aries, assembly GCF_016772045.2. Taxonomy (NCBI): domain Eukaryota; kingdom Metazoa; phylum Chordata; class Mammalia; order Artiodactyla; family Bovidae; genus Ovis; species Ovis aries. Next base: position 52,534,021 of record NC_056060.1, read on the forward strand.
TCCTTAGTATTAACTCTACAATTAACTCTAAATTACCCGTGCTAGTAAACAGAAAGAATGATACAGATGTTTATGAAGAGTGCTTCAAAAATCCCTTATAACTTATGATTTTTGTGTTTAGAATATTATATTTGAGAACTTGTATCTAAATGTTGTGGAAACAAAGTGTCAAGCAAAACAACTCTTTCTGGAGGACTGATCTTAGAGAAGTCAGAAAACTGAATCCATTCTCCATCCCAAAATCTGGTACAAAACCATGCTGTTTTCCTCTTCTGAGCTAGGATGCGCTGTAGCATCTGAATGGACAAAACCAAAAGCCTAACTTTCAGGGTCCACTGTTCAGTTCACACCCTTCCTGGGGATAAGGAAGGATGTTTCATCATTTCTGACAGTTGAACCTAATGGTGAATAGAGCCTCTGTCTCCTTATTCTGGAAGAATGTGTATAATAGAAAGAACTAACAAAGAAAACAATGCATTATCTATGAGTTTAAGTTGCTTTTTAGATGCACAAGTTGTATGCTTTATGTAATATGAAGAAATCAGCTCTTTGACAGTCTAGCCCTGTGCAAACTCATTGATGAGATGAATTCCCCTTCACATTCCTGACAAAAAGAGGAAGGGAGGAAACAAAGAATTACTTTAAATCAATGATATTTAAATATACATACACACACACATATAGTTTTACTGAGTTGTAACATTTTTATTGAATGAAGGCATCTTTTAAATTCTTCAGTGCTTTAAATTTTCAAATTTTACACACACATGATTTCATATAATCCCATAATAACCCTACCCCCTACCTTGCCCCTCCACCCTTCCCTTGCCTCACTGGTAAACACTAGTTTATTCTCTGTATTAGAGAATCTGTTTCTTTTTTGTTTTATTCACTAGCTTGTTTTAATTTTTTAGAATCCATGTTCTTAGATTGGGGGGAGGGGATTAGTAGCCCACAGTAATTCTACAAAATAGAATTCAACAAATGCTGCTAGGTTTAGAAGGACAATTTTTAAAGTTTCTTTATAATACATGTGTAGTGAAAGTTCTAGACTTTGATGGGTATTTAAAGCTGCTTATTTCAGCTTCATATTCTAGATGGGGACTCTTTTCTCTTGAACTTTAATAATAGTATAGATATTCCTGTACCAACTTTGAGTGGATTATATGCTGAGCCTAACATTCTTCTTGCTCTTTGATCACTGACAGAGAAGTGGGTTCTTCTGCCAAGAAAAAGGTTGTTGTTCTAAGATGTGAGGACAGAGCTGTAAAATCACAGTCCTTCAGTTAGATGGTTAATGGTCCAGAGGGCCTAGTTCTTCTGGACTTATTGGTCCCACCCAATTATAGTGAAACCAGCAGAGGAGGGGTTTTTATCCCAATAGCCACATGAGGCTAACCCTCAATAGCCAGGTGGTTCTCAGTGAGAGGAATGGAAAGCTGACCTCTGACAAGTGGGCAGACCCTGTAAGCCTCTCCTAGAGCCCTGCTGTAAGCTTCGACTGGTGAGGCAGGATCCAGAGATAAGAGCACCTGTAGGGAACACAGTACCGGAGAAGGCGATGGCACCCCACTCCAGTACTCTTGCCTGGAAAATCCCATGGGCGGAGTCCATGGGGTCACGAAGAGTTGGACATGACTGAGCAACTTCACGAAGAGTTGGACATGACTGAGCAACTTCACTTTTCACTTTCATGCCCTGGAAAAGGAAATGGCAACCCACTCCAGTGTTCTTGCCTGGAGAATCCCAGGGACGGGGGAGCCTAGTGGGCTGCTGTCTAGGGGGTCGCACAGAGTTAGACATGACTGAAGCGACTTAGCAGCAGCAGCAGGAAGCACAGTACAGCTGGAAGTTTGGCAAAATGCCTGCCACTTCTGCTCCCTCCTGGGAGTGGCCTTGAAGACTATTGATACTGAGTCACGAGTTGCTGGGAGTTGTCACTGCCCTCCAGTCAAAGTGCATCCGGAGTACCCCTGCAGTTGAATGGTTGGGTTTATTGTACCCGCATAGGAGGAGACAACATCCCATGACATGTCACTCAGGTCTCAGTAGGCTTGAAAAGGCTTACTATAGGATTTGGGCTCAAGTTAGTTCATTTTATTTTAAGGAGAGCTTAGAGCTTGCTTTGGGTTAGAAATGGCTGTAGGGAAGCAAGGGTAACTCTGTGACCAGGGATCTTAATGAATCTTATCTGGAAGGAAGGAGGACTAGCATCAAGGTAAAGCCTTAATTGGTAAACAAGCAGCAGCCAGTCCTGTGAGGCAGGTTAGGGCATGTTTGGGTCGTCAGTTTTGTAGTTCGGACATGATTACAGAGTGGACTTGTTTCTCCCTTGACCTACCTTGGTAGCAGGGGCCTGGTCTGATGTTTCTTCTGTGAAATTCTTTATGTTCAACAGGAGAACACCAAGGCCAGCTTCAGGGGCTTCTCACCCCCCTCCCAGTCAGTCTGCAGTGAGCAGCAGAGTTCTTCAAGATCATGTGGGGTGATAGAAGAACAAGACTGTGGCTGGAAGGAGTGCCAGAGTGCTGTGAAGAGGGAGGGAGGCAGGAAGCCACAGACAGGCTGCAGCCTGCCTGGAGGATGCACTGGGTAGGCACACAGAAGGCACATGTCCATGAGTGAGCTTGAGCCAGTATTGGAGACCTCAGACAAAGCAGGAAGGTGTATGCAAGGAAGATTCTGAGAGAATTAGCAGGGACTAGGGAAGGAGTGAATTCTTAGGCAGATATAACTAAGGCTTAGGCTTCTTAGGATAGCTGAATTGGCATGATCAGTTCAATAAAAGTGTGTAATTGATTTGAAGGTGGAGACTTGAGCCTTCTGGTCTGATTTTTTATATCCTAGAAAGTGTGGACTGCAGACCACTGAATGCTTTAAAAGATGTATTTGCTATTACTCTGCTGGTCTCAAAAACTTCGTCTCTATTAGCCAGCACATTAATTGTGAACTAGGTGTGTCACTCAGACCAGAAAATAAAACTAGTTGGTTATACCTTGGGTAAACGGTAGGTCTGTCAGATTTAGGAAAATACTAGAAATACACCCATGCTCATATAGTTGTAGATGGGTATAGGTATAGATATAGAAATAGATCTCCAGTTAAAATTTGTATTTCAGATAAACAATGAGAATGCAATACTTAGAAATACTTATACTAGAATAACATATTAGTTGCTTACCTGAAATGCAAACTTAACTGTCCTGTGTTTGATATGGCAACCCTAACTTAGGGAGGTTTGAACGACAAAACAGTTTAGCTTAGAAATGAGTTGATGTCACCCAAATGGAACAAGTTGCGTGGGGCACTAACACCTGACTGAGGGAAGGATCGCCATGAGCCACTCACCTGACAGAATGGAGTTACCAAAGGACAAGGCAATTTTTGATCCAGTAAAGCTAATTAGGATTATTAGCATCATTATTCAGACTTATTTTTTTGATATCTTTTATAACTTTCCATCGGTATGTTATTTTGATTTTCTTTCTTAGTTTGTTATCAACCTTCTTAAATAATCCAATATGTATTAGCCATGCTAAGGTGCTAAGACATTTATGAAATTAGTCTAAGTCCCAACTAGATCTAATTAAAAAGCGTTACAATAAAGGTAGGTTTGAGTGGAATGACATGTCATCTTCTGGGGTATAAATGATTAATATAGTATGGAACATAATATTCTTTCTAATTTAGTCATAGATTTAATATACTATAATTAAAATATCGATGGAAACCTCTATAGAAAATAGGAAACCACTTACAGGAAAAATAAATGGTAAGAATTCCAGAAACTATCTGTAGTGGAAAAGCAGTATCTTTTGAAATATAAAGCAAAAATGTATTTTTAAAAATTTAATAAGTGTGAATAAAGGTTAATGATACAGAAAATGTACAAATAGAACTAAACAATTCAAAGTTTTACATAAGTGGCTGGATTTGACTCTTCCTTTTTTTTTCCCTTCTTCATAGCCCCATTTCCATTTAACACCTCCTCTTCTGAACGCTAAGTCATGTGTCAAACTCTTTGTAACCCCATGGACTATAGCCCGCCAGGCTCCTCTGTCCATGGAATTCTTCAGGCTTCTTGCTGGAGTGGGTGCCAATTCCTTCTCCAGGGGATCAAACCTTCGTCTCTTGCATTGCAGGCAGGTTCTTTACCACTGAGGCACCAGGGAAGCCCTCACACATCAAAATGGAAAGAAACCCTTGGTAAGGCTTTGTACCAAAGATTGGCTGTAAGACGTGCTCACCATCTGCAAACAAAAACTTTGTCACATAGATGCTTCACTCTCCAGAACCTGAAGGAGTGAAACCTTCTCCCAAGATGTGAAAACCCTGAACAGACACCACTGCTCCAGGGGACACACAAGACCTCAGGGGTCTGACTCCAGCCTCTAGGACACAGGCAGGAAGGAGAAAAAGGCCAGGACCCTAAGCGAAGGAGTAGAAGGCCCATGGGAGAAGAAAGAAAGTCCTAGATGTCCACCTAAGGGAGACCTGGATGAAAAGGTGACTCAGTAGGAAAAAAAATAAATAAATAAAGAAACATTCTGCATAATCTCTTGCACCAGACTTGTGCTTCACACACAAGGTAGCATAAAACACCTACTGTTCACACACATATGCTATCAGGAAAAAGAAAATCAAAATGTGATCCTACTATATATACACATACCTTTTATACATATTAGAATGGCCAAAATCCAGAACACTGACACAGCTGATGCCGAGGAGGATGTGGAAAACAGGAATCCTCACTCATTGCTGGTGGGACTGCTAAGTAATATAGTGCAGTGATTTGGAAAACAGTTGGCATTTTCTTACAAAACAAAATATACTCCTATGATTAGATCCAGCAGTTGTGTTCCTCAGTATCTACCCAAAGGAATTGAAACCTTATGTTCATGAAAAAACCTGCATGAGGATGTTTATAGCAGCGTTATTCACAACTGCCAGAACTTGGAATCAACCAAGATGTCCTTCAGTAAGTGAATGGATAGGTAAACTAAGGTATATGTCACCCAGAGAAGGAATGGCAACCCACTCCAGTATTCTTGCCTGGAGAATCCCATGGACAGAGAAGCCTGGCAGGCTACAGTCCATGAGATCTCAAAGAGCTGGACATGACTGAGCAACTAACACATACAGACAATGAAATATTATTGGTCCTAAAAGGAAATGAGTTATCAAGCCATGTAAAGACTTGGAGGAAACTTAAATGCATATTAGTAAGTGAAGGAAGCTAATAGGAAAAGGCTGCATACTGTATGATTCCAAGTATATCGCTTTCTGGAAAAGGCAGAACTATATGTTTCCCCTGTAGCTCAGCTGGTAAAGAATCTGCCTGCAATGCGGTAGACCTGGGTTCAATCCCTAGGTTGAGAGGATCCTCTGGAGAAGAGAAAGGCTACCCTACCCACTCCAGTATTCTGGCCTGGAGAATTCCATTGACTGTATAGTCCATGGGGTTGCAAAGAGTCAGACGTGATTGAACGACTTTCACTTGACTTCATGGAGACAGTAAAAAAATCAATGGTTGATAGAGGTTGTGATGAGGGAGGGATGAATAAGCAGGACACAGAGGATTTTTAAGGCAGAAAAGCTACTTTGTATGATACTCTAATGGTAGATATATGTCACTGTACATTTGTCTAAATTCTTTGAAGGTGTAACACCAAGAGTGAGCTCTAATGTTAACTATGGACTTTGGCTGATAATGATGCATCAACCTATATTTGTCAGTTGTAATAAATGCATTTGTCTCATGGGGAATGTTGATCATAGGGAAGGCTATGCCTGTGTCAGGACAAGGAATATTTAAGAATCTCTACATTCTGTTCAGTTTTGCTGTGACCCTAAAACTGTTCTAAAAAATAGTCTATTAAAAATAGAGAAAGAAAAAAAGGAAGGAAAGAAAGAAGGAGGGAAGGAAGAGAAAGAAAGCAGGAATTTGGTAATAAATCCATGGGCTAAATGCCCCTATTTTAGGTCCAAAGATGATCATAGTAACAGAAACAAAAATAATATTTTAACAGTACTAATCATGAGAATAAATAGCATTTATTCAGAACTTACTGTATACCAGGTTCTAGTCAGAACATTCTTCATGGGTTAATTCATTTTAAAGGGTAATAACTAACAGCTTGTTACAAAAAGAAACATAAAGAGCAAGCCAGGAAAATATTCATATTTTAGTAAGTAAATAATACAAGTTAAAATAACTGTTTCTTTATACCTAATAATGTAGCAAAAGCAAAAAAAATACTAAAGGTGGTATGGGGAAATAAGTAAGTAAGTAAAGTCACTCAGTCGTGTCTGACTCTTTGTGACCCCGTGGACTGCAGCCCACCAGGCTCCTCAGTCCATGGGATTCTCCAGGCAAGAATCCTGGAGTGGGTTGCCATTTCCTTCTCCAGGGGATCTTCCCGACCCAGGGATTGAACCCGGGTCTCCTGCATTGGAGGTAGACGCTTAACAACTGAGCCACCAGGGAAGCCCTGGTATGGGGAAATAGGCGCTGATAAATGGAGCAGCCTTTCTGGCACTGGCGCTATGCAACAGCAGCAGGGCTGTCCTGTTGCAGGACTCCAGAGAGGATCACCTTTTCTGCATCTCATGAGAATGGTGCCTCCTAGAACTGGGCATCAAAGCAGTCCTCGGCAAAACATATACTCATTCAGATCTCTTTCTTTTTTAAAATTACATTTTATTATTACTTTTTAACACCAAAGACATTTTGTGTTGGGGTAGAGCCGATTAGCAATGTTGTGATGGTTTCAGGTGAACGGTGAAGGGACTCAGCCATACATACACATGTATCCATTCTCCCCCAGACCCCCTCTCATTCAGGCTCATAATATCTGAGCAGAGTTCCATGTGCTATGCAATAGGTTTTTTGTGGTTATCCATTTTAAATATAGCAGTGTGCACATGACCCTCCCAAAGTCCTTAACTATCCCTTCCCCCAGAGCAAACTTGAGTTCTGTTCTCTAAGTCTATGAGTCCCTTTCTGTTTCCCAAGTACATTCATTTGTATCATCCAGATCTCCTTTATTCTGACAAGCTTCCTTTCAGGAATATGTTCAAGGGAAATATTTCAACAGAGGACAAAAATTTAACTGTGAGGAAAAAAATGTATAAATAGTGGAGAAAATCCAGAAATAACACAAGGGTAAAACAAATTGAGAAATATCAAATGAATTATTCAAAAAAATATTGGAGTGATCCATAGATGAATTATAAAGAGAAAAAGCATGAGGGAGATGATAATAAATTTTAGCTTACGTGGGTGATTTTAGGAATAAGAGGGAAAATGTTTCTATACATAAAACTGATCCAAAAAGCTCAATGTGGCAAAAGAACATTATTTTTAAAGTCAGTATTTCTGTATTTATTCTGCAATAAACACTACTTTTGTCCTTCAACATCTGCTAGCCACATACAAAAAGGGACATGCCCTCTTGCTCTAAAATTCTGTGATTCTATATGTATTTCTAATAAGAGATGCCAGGTTGTTTTTGTACTTTCACTAGACAGGCATATCGTTTTAATCTCAAAAATATCTCCTTAGAAGAAGTGACTTTATATTTGGCCTCAAAAATAAGGAGGAGGAAGAATTCAGATGCAACAAATTTATTTAATAACTTGCTTGTAAATTATTATTTATCTGCACTCTATCTTTATTGAAAGATAAACAAGTTTGTGCAGGTAGATAAGACCTTTAGCTTAATTTATAAGTGGTTTCTTACAAACCCCTCAAGCCATTCATGTTATGATTCACCATCTCTTAATAATTAAAGTGGAATGAAATGAGAATTTTCTCAATGGTTTTGACATTTCAGGCCATGTGTAACTCAGAAATAACTTCTTTGCCTTAGAAATGTGGCATGAAGAGAGAGAAGATAAAATTACACACATTTGCACATAAACACGCACACCACCATGCATTACCTATAGCATAGTCTTCACTTTTTAAATAGAATGTTGAACTTCTAATTATTTTCCAACTTGTCTTCTTGGGTTTATATGGAGGTAATGTTAACGTTATTGAGGGAAGGAGGAGAAGGAGCAGCGTTACAGAATGGCAAAAGTCAGAAATCTCTCCTTCCTATTCTTCAGAACTCTGCATTCAGACGCTTATATCTTTCCTTTTATCCTTTGCTTTTCACTTCTCTTCTTTTCACAGCTATTTGTAAGGCCTCCTCAGACAGCCATTTTTCTTTCTTGCATTTCTTTTCCTTAGGGATGATTTTGATCCCTGTCTCCTGTACAATGTCACAAACCTCCATCCATAGTTCATCAGGCACTCTGTCTATCAGGCAGGCGTAAGAGGGCTGAGAGGAGCTACTCCTTGTTCAAGGTCAAGAGGGGTGACCTCGTCCAAGGTAAGGAGCAGCAGTTGTGCTTTGCTGGAGCAGCCATAAAGAGATACCCCACGTCCAAGGAAAGAGAAACCCAAGTAAGACGGTAGGTGTTGCAAGAGGGCAGACACACTGAAACTATAATCACAGAAAACTAGCCACTCTGATCACATGGACCACAGCCTTGTCTAACTCAATGAAAATAAGCCACACTGTGTGGGGCCACCCAAAAAGGGTGGGTCATGGTGGAGAGGTCTGACAGAATGTGGTCCACTGGAGAAGGGAATGGCAAACCACTTCAGTATTCTTCCCTTGAAAACCCTATGAACCATATGAAAAGACAAAATGATAGGATACTGAAAGAGGAACTCCCCAGGTCAGTAGGTGCCCAGTATGCTACAGGAGATCAGTTCAGTTCAGTTCAGTCGCTCAGTCATGTCCGACTGTTTGTGACCCCATGAATTGCAGCACACCAGGCCTCCATGTCCGTCACCATCTCCCGGAGTTCACTCAAACTCACATCCATTGAGTCAGTGATGCCATCCATCCATCTCATCCTCTGTCGTCCCCTTCTCCTCCTGACCCCAATCCGTCCCAGCATCAGAGTCTTTTCCAAAGAGTCAACTCTTCGCATGAGGTGGCCAAAGTACTGGAGTTTCAGCTTTAGCATAGCAAGGAGAGATAAGAAAGCCTTCCTCAGTGATTAATGCGAAGAAATAGAGGAAAACAACAGAATGGGAAAGACTAGAGATCTCTTCAAGAAAATTAGAGGTACCAAGAGAACATTTCATGCAGACATGTGCTCGATAAAGGACAGAAATGGTATGGACCTCACAGAAGCAGAAGATATTAAGAAGAGGTGGCAAGAATACACAGAAGAACTGTACAAAAAAGATCTTCACAACCAAGATAATCACGATGGTATGATCATTCACCTAGAGCCAGACATCCTAGAATGTGAAGTCAAGTGGGCCTTAGAAAGCATCACTATGAACAAAGCTAGCGGAGATGATGGAATTCCAGTTGAGCTATTTCAAATCCTGAAAGATGATGCTGTGAAAGTGCTGCACTCGATATGCCAGCAAATATGGAAAACTCAGCAGTGGCCACAGGACTGGAAAAGGTCAGTTTTCATTCCAATGCCAAAGAAAGGCAACGCCAAAGAATGCTCAAACTACTGCACAAATGCACTCATCTCACATGCTACCAAAGGAATGCTCAAAATTCTCCAAGCCAGGCTTCAGCAATACGTGATCCATGAACTTCCTTATGTTCAAGCTGGTTTTAGAAAAGGCAGAGGAACCAGAGATCAAATTACCAACATCCATTGGATCATGGAAAAAGCAAGAGAGTTCCAGAAAAACATCTATTTCTGCTTTATTGACTATGCCAAAGCCTTTGACTGTGTGGATCACAATAAACTGTGGAAAATTCTGAAAGAGATGGGAATACCAGACCAGCTGACCTGCCTTTTGACAAACCTGTATGTAGGTCAGGAAGCAACAGTTAGAACTGGACATGGAACAATAGACTGGTTCCAAATAGAAAAAGGAGTATGTCAAGACTGTATACTGTCACCCTGCTTATTTAATTTCTATGCAGAGAACATAACGAGAAACACTGGGCTGGAAGAAGCAAAAGCTGGAATCAAGATTTCTGGGAGAAATATCAATAACCTCAGATATAGGAGATCAGTGGAGAAATAACTCCAGAAAGAATGAAGGGATGGAGCCAAAGCAAATACAATACCCAGTTTGGTGATAGAAGCAAGGTCCGATGCTGTTAAGAGCGATATTACATAGGAACGTGGAATGTCAGGTCCATGAATCAAGCCAAATTGGAAATGGTCAAACAGGAGATGGCAAGAGTGAACGTCGACATTCTAGGACTAAAATGGACTGGAATGGGTGAATTTAACTCAGATGACCATTATATCTACTGCTGTGGGCAGGAATCCCTTAGAAGAAATGGAGTAGCCATCATAGTCAACAAGAGTCCAAAATGTAGTACTTGGATGCAATATCAAAAATAACAGAATGATCTCTGTTCGTTTCCAAGGCATACCATTCAATATCACAGTAATCCAAGTCTATGCCCCAACCAGCAACGCTGAAGAAGCTGAAATTGAACAGTTCTATGAAGACCTACAAGACCTTTTAGAACTAACACTCAAAAAAGATGTCCTTTTCATAGGGGACTGGAATGCAAAAGTAGGAAGTCAAGAAACACCTGGAGTAACAGGCAAATTTGGCCTTGGAGTATGGAATGAAGCAGGGCAAAGGCTAATAGAGTTTTGCCAAGAGAACGCACTGGTCATAGCAAACACCCTCTTCCAACAACACAAGAGAAGACTCTACACATGGACATCACCAGATGGTCAACACCAAAATCAGATTGATTCTGTTCTTTGCAGCCAAAGATGGAGAAGCTGTATACAGTCAGCAAAAACAAGAGCAGGAGCTGACTGTGGCTCAGATCACCAACTCCTTATTGCCAAATTCAGACTGAAATTGAAGAAAGTAGGGAAAACCACTAGACCATTCAGGTATGACCTAAATCAAATCCCTTATGATTATACAGTGTAAGTGAGAAATAGATTTAAGGGACTCGATCTGATAGACACAGTGCCTGTCATGCTAGTAGACAGATACAAAAGCGATCATATAGGGCATGGTGGAGGGGTCAACTCTGATTGTCATGAAGAGCTGGTTTGGGGTTCTCCAAGAAAGAATATGTATAGAACTCAGGGACTTTACTGCAGCATATCTTAGTACTTGCATGTCCAATGATAACTGTAAGCAGTCTGTTATATCAACCTTGGCCTGATAAGGTTAACACAACTGATGGTTCATGGCCCTCGGGAATAAAAACCTGAGTCACCACCAGGCAACAACCCAGACTTGCTGAAGTGCCGGCCAAGCGTGGGGGAAATTAGGCTGGGTGAAGAGAGATGATGAATATTAATTACGACCCTGAGCCCAGTTACCGCAGTGGGCACTGCAGCTTATCCTACTAAGCCTTGTAGCAGATTTCTTTTGCACATTCCCTCATGTCCTCTCAACTAGTGTTTACTTCAGTCCTGTGCAGCAACCAGCTGGCTGGTGACGCCATTGGGCAGTAATGCCCTTTGGTTGTTTAGCAGGGTCATGCTCCCTGAGCATGGGAGCTTGTTCTGCACCTGGGCTTCATTGCCACTCCTGCTCAAGGTGTCACCTGGGGCCTACTCAGCCATCCTACATGCAAGCAAATCTGGAAAAGTAGGAGAGGTGACACCCTGCAAGATAACCCCTGTCCAGTGGGGAATGAAAGCCAGTGGATAAAAACTCCTTTCTTGGGAAGATAATTCTGAGTTATGGGAATTCCTTGGTGGTTAGGACTTTGTGCTTCTACTGCAGGGGACCCAGGCTCAATCCCTAGTTGGGAAGATCCTGTAAGTAGGGCAGCACAGCCAAGGAAAAAGAAATTCTTAAGTATATTTTACATGGCTCTATGGCTCTCTTTGGAAGGAATGATGCTAAAGCTGAAGCTCCAGTACTTTGGACACTTCATGAGAAGAGTTGACTCATTGGAAAAGACTCTGATGCTGGGAGGGATTGGGGGCAGGAAGAGAAGGGGACGACCGAGGATGAAATGGCTGGATGGCATCACAGACTCGATGGACATGAGTCTGAGTGAACTCCGGGAGTTGGTGATGGACAGGGAGGCCTGGCGTGCTGCGATTCATGGCGTCGCAAAGAGTCAGACACGACTGAGCGACTGAACTGAACTGAACTGAGGGCTCTTCAGGGGACCTTAGTGAGACTGAGCCCCAGGTCAACCAATAATAATGATCAACCTCAGTAACTCAAAAACCAGTGCATTGGTTTTACCTGCTTATCTATTTGACACTTCTTTGGCCCTCACTCATGCTCTCTATGGTTCAGAAGTATGCCGGTCAATGTTTTTTTCTGGCTTTCTAGGGAAAAAAAAAGTACCCTGGTTTGTAGCATTTGCCAGTTTCTATAGCTGGATAGGGACCTGCACAGTTTGTCCTTGGGAGCATGACCCCAAATAAACTACCTGCGTACAAATCTTTGTCTCTGAAGACAAAGGTGGCTCCAGAAGGATGAAGAGTTACCTACCCGTCTCAGCCAACAGGCGGAGAATGGTTGGTACACTGACATGAGCCATGAAAACTGATAAGACAACATATTAAAATGAGATTGGAGACAGAAGAGTTCTAGTAACTAACAAATTGGTGGTAGGAAAAGTGGCAGGGGGTAAGAATTTGAGGATACCCAGAAGTTTCTAGCCTTTGATGCTGGATAGATGGTAATGCCATTTCCAGACGCAGAGAATATAGGGCAATGGCGAGTTCAGCTTTGTATCTAATAAATGTAAGAGTGTTTAAAGATATTCAGCTAGAGTTAGCTGGTGAGAAGCACATGTGTGAAGCTTAGGAAAGAGCTAAGGGTGTGGAAGCTGTGCACAGTATTATTTTGAAATGTTATTGTTGATAATTACTTGTTGTTCCTGGAATATCCTGCCTCCCCCTCCCTCCCCCAACCCAGGCAGCAGTGAGAAGTTCTTTCAGTATTTACTGCCCCCAGGGGAGGGCTGTTACTACAGAAATGAAAAGAAAAAAGATGAGTCAATATTCAGTTTATAAGTTTCAAAATAGAGCTTTGAATCTCTTAGTAGAAAAAAAAATAGGCTGAGAAAAAAAGGTTTTTTGAGTCTCGAAAGCATGGAATTTGAGTACCAATCGCTGGAAGTAATACCATTAGTGCCCGATATTGGTAGGAAAAAAATGGTGATAAAAGAGCCAGTTTTCCTAACCTGAAGAGAAAGTTGGTGATAAAAACGAGATATAGAGTGTCTCTGAGAAAGGACCCTTTCCCTGGCTTGCATCCTCGCTGCTGAGCTATCTGTGGAGGCAAGGATAGAATTTCCTAGTAATGGTGGAGACTGAGAGGAAGTGTGTGCCCCACTTCCTGTCAGGACCTCTGTAGGATGGTCCCCCAGGCAGTTCTCCTTGGGGAGTACAGCCTGGCAGCAAACAATAGCTGTAGCAGAAACGATGATAGCATGTGATCTGAAAATATGCTGGAGTCCAGCTGCCAAGATTTGTTTCTCTAAAGTAGTAGAGGATAGCACGCAGAAGTTTCCACATCCTAAAAGAGGGTGGAGAGTGACTGCAAGAGGGCCAGTAAACCAGAAGAGCCCCGAGAGCTGGGACAAGAGCCGCGAATGATGGGTGACCAGACAGCAGCTAGAATTACAATACAGAGGGATGGCGTGAAAAGAACCGGACCCCCTCCTGCGTGGCCATGGCCTCACGGAAGCTCCTCATACTGAGATTCCACTCATGAGAAAATGAGGAGAAAAGAAAAATAGTTATTTGATTGAGTTAAAACTTTGAAAAGATGGGAGAAATCTGGAATGACTATGTCTTTGCTAGATGGCATATTCAAAAGCAGAGACATTACTTTGCCAACAAAGGTCCGTCTAGTCAAAGCTATGGTTTTTCCAGTAGTCATGTATGGATGTGAGAGTTGGACTGTGAAGAAAGCTGAGTGCTGAAGAATTGATGCTTTTGAACTGTGGTGTCAGAGAAGACTCTTGAGAGCCCCTTGGACTGCAAGGAGATCCAACCAGTCCGTTCTAAAGGAGATCAATCCTGGGTGTTCATTGGAAGGAATGATGCTGAAGCTGAAACTCCAGTACTTTGGCCACCTGGTGCGAAGAGTTGACTCATTGGAAAAGATTCTGAGGCTGGGAGGGATTGGGGGCAGGAGGAGAAGGGTACGACAGAGGATGAGATGGCTGGATGGCATCACCAACTCGATGGACGTGAGCTTGAGTGAACTCCGGGAGTTGCTGCAATTCATGGGGTTGCAAAGAGTTGGACACAACTGAGCAACTGAACTGAACTGAACCGAACCAAAATTTACCACAGTAGAAGATGAAAAGAAAATAGAAACTGCTAGTCACTTAGTCGTGTCTGACTCTTTGCAACCCCGTGAACTGTAGCCTGCCAATCTCCTTTGTCCATGGGATTTTCTAGGCAAGAATGCTAGAGTGAGTTGCCATGCTCTCCTCCAGGGGATCTTCCCCACCCAGGGATTGAACCCAGGTCTCCTACATAACAGGCAGATTCTTTACCATCTGAGCCATCATGGAAGTCACACACACACACACACACACACACACACACACACACACACACAAAAGATGCTCTCAAAAGATACAAGGAAGATACAGAATATGTTGTTCAGTAAAATCCAATGTTCATTTATGATCAATAATCTTAGTGAACTAGGAATAGAAGTGAGCTCCTTAACCAAATAAAGGCTAGGAAAAAAAGATAAACCCCAAATGAAAACAAAACCCAAAACCCTGAAGCAAGTATCATTCTCTTTAAAGCCAGGAATAAGACAATTACGCCTATTATCACCAGTCTATTTGTTAGACAGGACAGTAAGATAAGAAAAAGGAATGCAAGTTGAGAGAAGTGGAAAGAAGTAAGCAAAACTGTCCTTCAAAGATGCTAATAAATGCCTATGTGAAAGTGAAAATACTTAATTTAGATATAATGAAGTTGAAGAAGGTTGTTGAATACCAAAGTAAATACATAAAACTAAGTTCATTTCTGTACACCATCAATAAATTATTAGGGTGTATAATAATAATATAAAAAGACACTACATTTACAAAAGCAAGAAAAACATAAAGTATGTTGGAATAAATGTGGCAAAATATATGCAAGACCATAGTGGAGAAAACTGTAAAACTTTTTGAAGGACATTAAGATTTAATTATTCTTTAAACTTTAGTTTTTAGAACTATTCAGATTTACAGAAAAACCGTGAAGACAGTACAGAGAGTTCCTATCCATGCTATAGTCAGTTTCTCTTGTTATTACCATCTTACGTTAGTATATTTAGTATATTTGTTATAATTAATTAACAAATCTATTCAAGGAAAATAGAAAATACATTTCTGCCCACAGTTCCCAGCACAGAGCTCCTAAAACTCATGTTATTTTGTAAGTGATAAGAACACTAGGAACATCTCTTGTTCTATTATTGATCGTTGATCTCTGTTTCTGACACAAAGCTCCTGAAACCCTTGTGATTTCCTAATAGGAAATATGGTAATAAGAGTATCTTTTGGAGAAGGAAATGGCAACCCACTCCAGTATTCTTACCTGGAGAATCCTATGGACAGAGGAGCCTGGCAGGCTACAGTCCATGGGGTCACAAGAATTGGACACAACTTAGCGACTAAAGAGAGAGAGAGAGAGAGAGAGGAGTATCTTTTGTTCTAATGATCCAACTCTGTGTGGGCTCCTGGATGAGGGCTGGGAGAAGAGAGAATGGCTGAATATGGAGTTAATGATACCATCACCAATTCAATGAACATGAACTTGAGCAAACTCCAGGAGAGAACGAAGGATAGAGGAGCCTGATGTGCTGCAGTCCATGGGGTCACAAAGAGTCCGATACGACTTAGTAACTGAACAACAGCAGCAGCAATGCCTCCGTGGTGAAGCCTCCATAAAATTCCAAAAGCATGGGGTTTGAAGAACTTCCAGGTTTGTGAGGGGAGGGGTCTGTGCTGGGAGGGGTCCCAACTCCACAGGAAGCTCCTGTGCTTGGGACCCTTCCAGACCTCTCTTCATCTGGCTATTCATCTGTATCCTTGATCATCTCCAATAATAAACTGGTTAACATAATGTTGCCCTGAGTTCTGTGAGCTGCTCTAGCAAATTAGTCAAGCCCAAGGAGGGGGTCATCAACCACGACATGTTTGGTGAACCGCAGTGTCAGAAGTGACATGTTCTCTGTAAATGTCAAAGAGATACACAGGGGAGAAATGGAACAGGGAGGGACTGGATTTCCTTACATAGAAAGGAAGAAAGGATTTTCCCTTTAACGTAATTGTGAACTAAAAGTCATACTTTCTTTAGGTTTTCTTTGTTCTTACCTACTGTTCTTTTTTTTTTTGTTCCAGGATCCTATTTAGGATACCATATTACACTATTACATTTAGTCATCCTGTCTCTTTAGGTTCCTTACAGCTGTGACTTTCCTTGTTTCTGATGGACTTTGGCTGTTTTGAGAAGTACTTATCAGGTACTTTGTAGATTGTCTATTGGAATTTGATGTTTTTCTCATGACTAGCCTGGGGTTACAGTTTCGGGCCTCACAGAGGTAAAGTGCTGCCTCCATCCCATTATATCAAGGGGGTGTGTGTGTTACATGCAGTCACATCTGACTCTTTGCGACTCCATTGACTGTAGCCCGCCAGCCTCCTCTGTCCATGGAATTTTCTAGCCAAGAATTTTGAAGTGGGTTGCCATTTCCCACTGCAGGGGATCTTCCCAACCCAGGGATCGAACCCACGTCTCCTGTGTCTCCTACATTAGCAGGCAGATTCTTTACCAATGTGCCTCTTAGGAAGCCCATATTAAGGGTACACACTATCAACATCACTTATCACTTATCACTATTGATCATGTTTCTTCACTGTAACTTTCCTCAAACTTTTGGGAGAAAGTTACTAGGCTCATCCTACACAGTAGCAGTGGTAAGTCATGCTCCCTTTGCTTGAGGGTGGAGTGACTGCATAAACTATTTTGAATTTCACATAAACATTTGTCTGTTCTCACTCATTTATTTACTGAATCATTTATTTATATCAAAACAGACTCGTGTATTTATTTTATACTTTGGGTTATAATCTAATACTAGTTAATTTTGTTGCTCAAATTGTTCCAGCTTTGGCCACTGAGAGATTTTGACATACCCCATAACTGTGGGTTTGAATTTTTCAAGCACTTCTTTACTTTCTGGCACTAAAAGATGCTCTCAGCTCATCTTGTATATTCCCTGCCCTGGTCCTAGAATCAGCCCTTTCTCCAGGGTGACTTGGTTCCGTTCATTGGAGACATTTGTTTACTTTTAACCAGCACAATTTCATTTCTTTAAAAAAAATTTTGAAGCAATCTCAAACTTACAGAAAGGTTGGAAGTATAAAGACATTTTTTTTTCTTGTACCATTTGAGAGTACTTTGTCAGTTTGCTGTCCCATCACCTAATACCTTAGTGTGTACTTTTTATGAACATGATCATTTTCCTCTAGATCACCACAGTACAAACATCATAATCTGGCAATTAACATTCATAGATTATTACCATTTAATCCTCAGATATACTCATGTTTCAGCCAATGTCCAAATAACATCTTTCCTAGCGATAGAATTCAGAATCATGAGTTGCCTATTTGTTATGTCTCTGTGATTGTTAGTTTTACGTATTAACTTAGAGAGTGTTTTTGTGTATATAAATACACACACACACATATCCTATTGGTTCTCTTTCTTTGGAGAACCCCAATTAACACAACTGCTTTCATCTCTATCATTCTGGAATAGTTCCTCAAATTTCTTTAACATCTATGTCCTTGACACTTCTGAAGATTCAGTTCAGTTTAGTCGCTCAGTTGTGTCCAACTCTTTGCAACCCCATGAATTGCAGCACACCAGGCCTCCCTGTCCATCACCAGCTCCCCGGAGTCCACCCAAACTCATGTCTATCGAGTCGGTGATGCCATCCAGCCATCTCATCCTCTGTCGTCCCCTTCTCCTGCCCCTAATCCCTCCCAGTATCAGAGTCTTTTCCAAGGAGTCAACTCTTCGCATGAGGTGGCCAAAGTACTGGAGTTTCAGCTTTAGCATCAGTCCTTCCAATGAACATCCAAGACTGATCTCCTTTAGAATGGACTGGCTGGATCTCCTTGCAGTCCAAGGGACTCTGAAGGATCTTCTCCAACACCACAGTTCAAAAGCATCAATTCTTCGGCGCTCAGCTTTCTTCACAGTCCAACTCTCACATCCATACATGACCACTGGAAAAACCATAGCCTTGACTAGATGGACCTTTGTGAAGATTACAGGGCAATTACTTTATAATATGTGCCTTAAGCTGGATTTGTAAGATGTTTACTCATGATTAGATTCAGATTGGGCAGGAATAGCATTGAAGCTATGCTCTGTACTTCTCATTGCTTCCTATCAGATTGTAAGATTTCTGTTTCATTCTAATGCTGATGTTCACTTTGATCACTTAATTACACTGGTGTATTTTAACTTTTTCCCTTATATAATTAATATGTATTTTGTGGAAAGACACATTGAATTCTATAAAAATCTTACTTGCCAAACTTAGAATTTAATCATCTATTATAATTTACATTCGTGTGGACTCACAGTACTGGATTTAGTTACTGGATTATAATCTGTTGCTATCAGTTTATTTTGGTGCTCAAGTTAGTCCATATTTGGCCTGTGGAAACCTCTTCAAGTTGGCTCCTATGTCTTTTTGACATGTCCCCACATTGCTTTCATTACTTCCTGGCATAACAAGATGTCCCATAAAAAGACTTTCTAAACAAGACAGCATTGTTAATAATAGACAAAGCAATAGGGAAATAATCATTAAAAAAAAATAAAGGGGGGAAAAAGGGATGCATTGCCTCTCACTGAAGTGAAAAGCCCAAACTCCTTAACATGGCATGGAAGAGAAACTTAAAGCAAGAAGCACTCTGCTGTATTTGGGTTTCAATGGGGAAACTTTTAGGATTTACTTCATTAAAAAAAGAAAGTATAATGGGATCAGACATTTAGCACCATAATTGCAAACTGACATTTTTGCCTTTGAATGTAATGTACCTTTGGGAAAAGATTAGTAATATCACTGGTACTTCATTTACCTTGAGTGATACAAATTTTGAACCATTATTAAATTTCAGAGACACCACTGTAATTTATCTAAACATCATACTGTAAACATTCGAAACAGCTAAATCATATAATAAAAGGTTTTATAAATTCAAGACAAAACCAGAAAACCTGAAATCACGCCAATGTCCAATAACAGAAGAATAATTGAGATAGAGTCAGCCAACGAAATATTACACAGCAGTGAAAATAAATTTACCACAAACACATCAATGTGAATCCATCTCACAAATGGAATGGTAAGTAAAAGAATTCTGGTTGCTTTATGATTGCATTTATGTAAAGAAGCAAAAATGAACAGGGTATTATTTAGTAATACATACATTAGATAAAAAACTAAAAAAAAAACAAGAAAATGATAAGCATAGAATTCAGAATAGTAGTTATCTTTTGGTGAGTGGAGAAAAGGCAATGTAATAGGAAGACATGAAAGAGGTGAAACAAGTTTCTGGTAATGTTCTTTTTCTTACAGTGGGTGATGAGCATATTAGTATTCAATTGACTTTTATTTTTATACTGTACCTATTTTTATAATCTTTGGTATGTACTCAAAATTTAGTTTAAAACGTTTCTACAAATTTGGACATGTTAGACAAAGTTCCTGTGTTGCTTAATATAGTAGTCACTAACCACAAACGACTATTTAAGTAATTAAAAGTTGCCACATTTCAAGTGCTGAATAGCCATATAAGCTAGTAGCTAGAATGATGCTAAAGCTGAAACTCCAGTACTTTGGCCACCTCATGCGAAGAGTTGACTCATTGGAAAAGACTCTGATGTTGGGAGGGATTGGGGGTAGGAGCAGAAGGGGACGACAGAGGATGAGATGGCCGGATGGCATCACTGACTTGATGGACGTGAGTTTGAGTGAACTCCAGGAGTTGGTGATGGATAGGGAGGCCTGGCATGCTGCAATTCATGGGGTCGCAAAGAGTCGGACATGACCAAGCGACTGAAATGAACTGAACTGAACTGAACTGAACTGAACCACGTTGGCAATGTAGATATAAAAGATTTCCTTTGTTGCAGAAAGTGTTGTTGGACCATACTGGACATAATGACTGTCTCTGAAAACTCCCTTCCCATGCTTGCATATTCCATTCAAAGCTAGATTCCTGGAATCCAAAAGTAGAGGTGACCTGTGTCTTGGCTACCATCTTAAGTGGAAAGCTTTACAGAAGTGCCCAGGATCCCCAGCTTATTCCAGAGTGGAACAGCCACAGTACTGTAGGAGTGATGCACAGGATAGGCTGGAGACAGGCCCCTCGTCTCTGCAGCCACAGAATGATGTGGAAGGGCCAGGGGCAGATAAAAGAGGTCGGAGGACCTGAAGGGCTTTTCATCTTTGAACCTAAAGTTGTACAGCCTGAATACCAGAGACAGATGAGCGTGCTGGTTTCTCCATGGAGGCTGGAGGGTGCTAGGGCAAAGACTGTTAATTCTGTTCCTAATCCATCCCTCCCTAGCAAGAGAAGCTCAACAAGGCTTCCCAGGAAAAAAGAAAAAAAGTCTCTTCCTGCCCTGTATTTAGATACATCCATGTGCCTCAGATCTTCTCTCTGAGTTTATGTAGAAGGTTTTGTTAGCCTTTCTGAAAAGTAGAACATGAGTTCTGAACTCCAGTTTTCATTCCTTCCTCTGTCTTGTGGCCTAAAACATAGATGGAATGGTTAGAGCTTTTGCCTCTTTCTGCACTATGAGGGTAAGGACCACACTTACAAATGGCAAAGACGCTAGCTATAAAGTACCTGGATTTCTGATGCTTTCGTGGAGTAAAACAGCCATATTTGCCACCAAGGGCTTCAATGGTGGCTCAATGGTAAAGAATCCACCTGCCAAAGCAGGAGATGTGGGTTCAATCCCTAGGTCAAGAAGATCCCCTGGAGAAGGAAATGGCAACCCACTCCAATATTCTCACCTGGGAAAGCCCATGGACAGAGGAGCCTGGTGGGCTACAGTCCATGGGGTCACAAAAGAGTTGGACAAGACTTAGCGACTGAACAACTTGACTTCCATATAAGGGAACAATAGAACATCTATCTTTAAATCCTACTAGTTAGGGTTACTAACAGCCAAATGTCATGGCAATGACAATGGCAAGGGATGAGGTAAAGGGAGTTTAGAGTGGAAGAAGAGAAAGAAAAAATGAACTCTGAAGATCTTAAATATCTAGTGTTAGAAGAGAGGCAACCAGCAGATATTATAAGAGAATTTAAGGAGAACTTTCAAACAAGACTTTTGTTGTATTCCTTATGGAACTAATAACCAACATTAAAGTACCTTTCATTTTGTTACCCTTGTTAGATCAGTTATTTAACACCAGAATTTTTTTTATCCCAAAGACTCATATTAAAAAAATAAAATCAACTGCAACTTCTGCCTTACAATTAACATCATAGGCACAGATAGAGTCATTGGTACACAAACTACTAGGAAGTCTTGATAAGGTTTATTTATTTTTCATTCATTTACTGCTCCTTTATCAGTTTGGAGACTCATGTAAAAAGAGATTTGAAGGGAGGATAGGTTCATGAACAAGAAATAGCATGGTGATGCCACTGGAGGTTGCTAGAATTGCCTAGCCTTTCACTTGGGGGCAATCCCTAGCAGGGGTGTGAGGCTTGGGACAAATTATTATGCACAATATCACATTCTTCCTACATGCCTCTTGGCCAGGGTTGTACACAAAGTTATTCAAGTCAAATCAACATGAACTTAATTGAAGGCAGGCTAGGTGGGCAAAAAGTCTGCATGAGAGTACCATGAAGTTGAGATGTATATCCAGCTGAAGAGGGGCTTCTCATTTCAAACAGCTTTCTTGACCGTAGCACTGGTTATTGGACCAGTGCTAATACTACCGCCTCTATTTGAACTTCATGATCATTCCAGGTACCAGCTATATAGGGCTTCTCCTACCTTTTCACTGGGAAATAATAACTACTCTAGTTTATCATATGTCAGTAAATTGCCTGCTTAATTTTTCATTATGATTTTGGATCCAGACAGAAAGAATAAGAAATCATGAGTCAAATCAGTGGTTGGGGGGATTATCTTCACTACTGCTATTAGCTATATGAGCTGATGCTTTACTTTATAAATCACTGGGAATTCTGGTTGATTTTATTAACAGTCTTAGGTTGTATGTATTCTTCTCGTCCATTCATTAAATTTTAGTAGGACGATGGAAGCTATTTCTATATCTGTCTGAAACCAAGACCTGAAATCACATGAATGTTCTACTTAAAATATATAAATGTGTATCAAGAAGAGATTAGGGAAAGTTATTTCCAAAATCAAAGGGCATAGAGAATAGTCAGATTATTTTACTCCTAACATACTAAAACCACAAATATGTGACAATTTATAAAACAGAAATTAATACTATTATAGCTTTTTAAATTTAGTTAAGCCAAAAATTCCTGACCATTTTGGAATTTTGCACTATGTTAATTGCCACTCTTTCTCCCTAATGCAGATGATAAAATCTGAATGATGTATTGATGGAATTTTGATACATAATACAAACTAAAGGGGTCCTGCCAAACATAAAGTCCAACAAAATCTTATATAACAAACTATTAATATGGGCTTATTATTAATGTCTTATTAATATTCTTTCCGCACTTTAATTGTTTATTCTGAATTCCTTAAGGAAAATTTAAATTAGATTTTGAGATTCCAGAGTTTTGCAAATTTCTGCAACTGTAGGAAAAGGACTCATTTGAAAAGACCCTGATGCTGGGAAAGATTGAAGGTGGGAGAAGGGGGAGAAAGAGGATGAGATGGTTGGATGGCATCACTGACTCAATGGACATGAGTTTGAGTAAACTCTGGGAGTTGGTGATGGACCTGGAGGCCTGGTCTGCCGCAGTCCATGGAGTTGCAAAGAGCTGGACACGACTGAGCGACTGAATTGAACTGAGGAAAAGGACAAGGTATTAATCCTAACTTAGACAGTGAGCACTTATCGTTTTCCCCATCCCCTTTGGGGTGGTTTATTTGGTGAGGACCATCCTGTGACTGTAGAAGTATAAAACCCATCAGATATGGCTGTAAAATAAGCATGATTATTCCATAGTATAGGAGGTCCTAGTTTATTTTCTCCCTTTTTTGCTACCTTCCAGCGGTGCTGCAGATCAAAGCTTACTTAGCTAAGCAGATTTACAGGGTTAAGCCTGAAGGTTGGACATTATTGGCAGACCACATGACAAGAAATATTAATTGGTACAGTGTTCACAAGTCACAGGGAGTGAATTTCAGGTCCTGAGTCTGATCTGGATCCTGAGTCGCATCAAGACTAATGCGATCCCTTCTAGCGTCCCCATTTGCCGCCATGCGCAGGCTGGGCTTTGCACATGGGTCCCAAGGTCCGGCTGCTTTTGGAATCCGCAGCCTCAACCGACAAAATACAGGTCTCATTCCTAGCTTATGGAGAGAGTGAGGCGGATCTCAGCGAGAAGTGTTGCTGAGGAGAGCCGCAGCTTTGCTTCCCTGGGGAAGGGCTGACGTCCTCCGGGCGCCACTGCCCGCTTGGCGAAATGCCTGGGGTCTGCCTAGATCTCCGAGGCGGCGAGGTCTGGCCTCATCCTCCTGGTAGGGAGCCGGAAGGCACGCCCCCACTCCTCCCACGCCAGCCCCAGCGAGCACGCTCCCCCACCGCTCGCGGTTCCCCGGCCCGGAGCGTTTTCACGCGCGCCGCCGCCGAGGCGCCGCAGGCCCTCCCCGCCCCGCTTCCTCGTATCACTAGCGCTGGTCGGCCGCTGGGGGCGCTGTGCGGACTGACGAGGACCGCCCCCTCTTCCTCCCTCTCCTCCGCCTCCTCCCTCTCCTCCGCCTCCTCCTCCTCACTACAGTTCCCACTCTGGGTGGGAGCGAGCGCGTCCGGTTTGCCGGAACCTTTCGGAAATGGCAACTTGCGCGGTGGAGGTGTTCGGGCTCCCGGAGGACGAGGTGAGGGGCACGCGGGACTCCGGGCGGGCTTCCCATCGCGCTGCCCATCAGCGGGACTGGAGGAGGGGGCGGCGGCCGGAGGGGCGGCTGTCAGCGCCCTCCTCCCTCTCCGCGAGACCCGGGAGCGCGCCGGGCGCTGGGGGGACCCCTCGAGACTGCCCGGCTCGCACAGGCTTGTGGGCGGGGGCGTTGCTTTAGGAAGCCGCATTTTCTTCGCGAGCCTGTGGACTCCACACTCCTCTCTTCCCTAGAACCGCCGCCTTCCTTGTCAGTTTCCTTCAGGAAGTGATGAGGAGCGGGACTAGGCAGCCCTCGGCTTGAGAGCGCGGGGGCACGCGCAGCACCTCGCCTGGCCCTTCCTGCCACCCTCAGCCGAGAATGCGTGAGCTCCGGGAGGGGGTGGGGCGCATTTCCCTGGAGCTTAGCATCCCGGCTGTTGATTAGACGATTCTGGCAAAGAGAAGCCCTTTGGGCTTAACTTTATGGACTTTGACCTGAAGGTTTCCAAGAGAAGTGTCATTAGGTTTTTTTTCTTTTCTTTTCTTTTTCTTTTGATATTCTTTTAAACCCTCTTAGAGGAGATGGGGATGGGAAAGCAGGGAGATAGATTTTTTTCCCCCTTCCTATTTAGCAACAAGTGTCAAGTGTGGAAAGTTCATGCAATGTTTCCCTGGTCTTCATTGGTATTTTACAGATGAAGCCAAAAAAGTATAAATATTTAAAAGGACTTGCCACAGCTGTTCAATCTTAAAATTCTGTGATTTGAGAAGGCAAAACTGTCTCTTATCAGCTAAATAACTTATGATGGTTATGCCTTGTGCTTATTAAAAACAAGCTATTTGTAAAGAGTAGTTGGATTTTAAATGAGATGGGGCTTCCCTGTGTTATTGGTGATTGTCTCAAAAATGGGAATGGTGGAAAATGAAAAGAATGTCTAGTCTAACAGTGACTGGTTAAATTTTGCTCACAAGAAAATAAGAGCATTCTTGCCGATTGAATAAGCTGTCACATGTACCTGTTATCAGGATTAGACCCAATTAACTGTAAATCTTTCAGCCTACTTTAGATTAATTACTTAGATTGTTCTAAGTGTTGTAATAGTGCTTTCTCTTGGTAACTTGGTATCTTCAGTCTCTACAAAGTATCTTTATGTTTCTCTTGAAAGTGTCTGGTTTATAAGCAGTGGGCAACTTGTTGATGCAAGCAAGTTATCTCAGAGTGTTTTGAGAATGTGATGCAATGGAGAAGGCAATGGCCCCCCACTCCAGTACTCTTGCCTGGAAAATCCCATGGATGGAGGAGCCTGGTAGGCTGCAGTCCATGGGGTCGCTAAGAGTCAGACATGACTGAGTGACTTCACTTTCACTTTTCACTTTCATGCATTGGAGAAGGAAATGGCAACCCACTCCCGTGTTCTTGCCTGGAGAATCCCAGGGACAAGGGAGCCTGGTGGGCTGCCGTCTATGGGGTCACACAGAGTCGGACACGACTGAAGTGACTTAGCAGCAGCAGCATGTGATGCAATTAGAACTGAATGTCTTAGTTATTGCTACCAGAGGAGAAACAAGTGGTGGACAAATGGTGGCCTCTTGGCAGTCCTAAGGAAAGACTGTCAGTATGTTATGGCTGAAGATAATAATCTAGCTAATGTCCCATTATTGTTCTGTAGAGGGGATCAGAAGAAACTAATGCAGTGTTGAAACTATGATAGCTTTCTTCTTATCAGACCTATCTCCCTGCTTGCTACAACAAACTGTTCAAGGCGGATAATCTCAGACTGGCAGACTGGCCTTGGACTTTCTTTTCCTTTCCTTGTTACTACTTAGAGGTAGGTTCTGCTAGTCCAAGTTTCTCATCTCACTTTCTTCCAGCAGAACCAACTGATCCTAGATATCATCTTGCCAGAGGTGTCATTCATTCTGTTCCTCCCTCCCTCCATCCCTCCCCCTTCTTGGTACAGATCTGTGTTTTCAGTTATTTGCTTCTCACATCATTCTTCTTCCCAACTGAGATAAATCAAATTATGCCAGTTGGTGGGTGGTCAGTCAGCAATTGGTACTCAGGGCCAGAAACTCCACCCTTTGAAATGAGGTTTTCCTAAACTGGCTGAAGGATTTGTACTTCTGGGTACTTTCATGGTGTGGGGCCCACTCTGTTGGCATGTTGGGTGTCCTGGTTGTCAGTCTCATGACTCAGATTTCCCTCCTGCTCTCTCTGTTCCCTTTTTCCTCACTGAGGAAGAGTGAGATTGGAAGATAAGAGACATGATGATAAAGTGTCATCTTCCACTTCTTCCAGTGTAATTTGGGTTATTCATTTAACAGACACTTTTTAGCAGTCTGTTCTGTATTGTGTAGTATGGTAGGCACCAGGTACACAGGAAAAAAAGCTGTGTCCTCCTGTTTTGTGAGAAGCTCATAGTCTGTGGGGAAGACAAAAATCGCTTGTATTCTGGTAGAGATTTCCATTTCATCACTATCATTTGCCTTTTATTTTCTGATCTATCATAAAAGTAAAAGAGGGCTTAGAAAAATCACCCCCTCATTCTTTTTATGTTTTCAAGAAAAACATTGCAGCTATGTCATTTTCTAAAACTCACAGACTAGCCTTGGAATAGGCAGCCCTCTGCTGTTGGTTATAAGTAAGATAGGTTTCCTATGGCAGCAAAAAGAGGTGATTATTTTAAATTAGAAACAGAAACAAAGAGAAAAATGAATGGAGATGGGATAGAAGATGGTGAGAGAACTGTAATTTAACCAGTATATACTGGAGAGCCACTGAGTCACACTGTATGAGCGTGTTAGTATACCAAAATTTAGGTCATTATACCTCTCTCTCCAACTTGTCAGTGAGTTTTAGCTCTTCTTCCAAATTTAAATGTCTTTGAGTAAGAGATAGTCCTGGCTCCATGTACAGAATTTGGTCATTAAAGTTTAATAAACTAAGAAAGTAGTGTAATTTATACCAAATTTACTCTGACAACCTCTTTTTAAAAAATATTTATTTGTTTGTTTGACTGCCGTGGGTCTTAGTTGTGGCATGCAGGATCTAGTTCCCAGACCAGGGATCGAACCTGGGCCCCCTGCATAGGGAGCTCGGAGTCTCAGCCACTGGACCACTAGGGAAGTCCCTCTGACAGTCTTTTGGGATTAATAGTAGCAGATAACCCCCACCCAGCTGTGGTAAGTAGTGTGATATACATGGGGCCAGCCACTCAGCATCCTTTCCCCTTCATTTCAGTGGGCTTATCTCTTACACAGAGGCTAGAAAGCCAAACACCATGTTTCTCAGACTCTTGCATTTAGCCTCCCAGAAAGAGGTGGTGAAACAGTTTTCCCAGTGAGGTACCCCTACTTGAGATGGGGAAGGTCCAAATAAAGTGATGCTATATAACTTCTGGTTTCTTTGGCTTTTTCTGCTGACAAGCATAGTCATATAGACATTTGAGTTTTTCTAACAAAAGTCTTTCAGTGCCTGATAAGTTGTTTTGTGGGCATTGATAGGAAATTACAGAAATAGTGGTGGTGGCAGCTTCCTGGCATCTAGATGGATTATATTTGTAAAGTCAGCAGGTCTGATGGTGGCTCCTGATAACCTTCCTTTCTCAGATGTGGCAGCTTCCTGGGTAGGCCAGTTCTGAGGTGTTTTGGAGTTCTCTAAAGGCACAGCCTAAAGCCTACCTCTCCAGCTCTTTTGGAAGCACCTAATTCCCTGTATGAGCTTCTTTCTTCTGAAAATATCTAGAGTACCTTCTATTTCCTGCAGCTGAAACCTGACTGAAAAGGAAAAGAAGGAAATAAAGAGGAAAGGATTGAGTCTCCATTGCCAGTTTGGGAGCAGAGTTTGCACATGCAGAAGAATGGATGTCTCTGATGCTGACATCTATGACAGTACTTAAGCAACAGGGTTTCTAAGAAGTGCATGTTCTGACACTTCTAGACCCACTGTCACTGAGCAGAAGCAGACCCTTCCTGCCCTGGCATCATACTGAGCATGAGAACCAAGTTCCCAAACCTGTGTTCACTGCACACAAAGGAGAAGCACAGTGTACGTGGCAGCCGTGTTAGTGTCTAACCCAGGACTTCATGTGGTGTTCGTTTCATCACTGCTTGTTTGCAGTTCTTTAATTCCAGCATCATTCTAATTAGTTTTTGTGAGTTTCCATAGGAAACTAGTTCATTTTTAATAATTTGCTTTTTAATTATGTTAAACCAACTGAAAAGTTGGAAGTACAGTACGAAGAACTCCAAATCCTCCTAAAGCAGATTCTCCATCTATTGTTATTTCACTGTAATTGTTCCATAACCTTTTAATTGTCATTTTCATTAGTCTTTTTTTAGAACCATTTGAGGACAACTTGCAGATAGGATTCCCTATCACCACTAAATACTCTTTATTTTCCTACAGGAAGAATGCTTTCCTGTATCACAGCCATCCAGCCCTCTAAGCTAGGAAGACAACATTGTTATGACACTACCACCCAATCCACGGGTCCCATTCAGTCTTTGACCAGAGTTCTAATAATTTCTCTTCTTTCACAGTGTAGAATCCCATCCAGGAGCGTATGTTGCACGTACTTTGTATCAGTTCCTTGGTCTTTCTTATCCTTAACGGTTGTAAGGAGCGCAGGCTGTATAACCTGTCAATGTTCCTCAACTTGCATCTGTTTACTCTTTCCTCAGGATGATGTCAAAACCATGCTTTTGGGACAGGAATCATTGAGTTAATACTGTATTCTTCTCAGGGTATATCAGTTCAGTTCAGTTCAGTCACTCAGTTGTGTCCGACTCTTTGCGACCACGTGGATCGCAGCATGCTAGGCTTCCCTGTCCATCACCAACTCCCAGAGTTCACTCAGACTCACGTCCATTGAGTCCGTGATGCCATCCAGCCATCTCATCCTCTGTCGTCCCCTTCTCCTCCTGCCCTCAATCCCTCCCAGCATCAGAGTCTTTTCCAATGAGTCAACTCTTCTCATGAGGTGGCCAAAGCACTGGAGTTTCAGCTTCAGCATCATTCCCTCCAAAGAAATCCTATGGCTGATCTCCTTCAGAATGGACTGGTTGAATCTCCTTGTAGTCCAAGGGACTCTCAAGAGTCTTCTCCAACACCACAGTTCAAAAGCATCAATTCTTTGGCGCTCAGCTTTCTTCACAGTCCAACTCTCACATCCATACATGACCACTGGAAAACCATAGCCTTGACTAGATGAACCTTTGTTGGCAAAGGAATGTCTCTGCTTTTCAATATGCTATCTAGGTTGGTCATAACTTTTCTTCCAAGGAGTAAGCATCTTTTAATTTCATGGCTGCAGTCACCATCTGCAGTGATTTTGGAGCCCCAAAAAATAAAGTCTGACACTGTTTCCACTGTTTCCCCATCTACTTCCCATGAAGTGATGGGACCGGATGCCATGATCTTAGTTTTCTGAATGTTGAACTTTAAGCCAACTTTTTCACTCTCCTCTTTCACTTTCATCAAGAGGGTTTTTAGTTCCTCTTCACTTTCTGCCATAAGGGTGGTGTCATCTGCATATCTGAGGTTATTGATATATGAAGGGGTGCTTGATTTTGGCTTTTCTCATCATCTCATCATCGTCTAACCTTGATCACTTGGTCATGTTGGTGTCTGCTAGGTTTCTTCTTGGTGATATTGCTGCTTTCCCTTTATAATTGATAGATATCTTGTGGAGGCATATTCAGAGACTGTGGTGGTATCCTATTCCTCATTCATCATGAAAGGTTGTTGTTGAACGAAGAGACACCGCAATTCTTGGCCTCTGGAGGAGAAGAATTCAATATGGGGCCGCAGACGAGGATTGGTCTCTCAGAGCTTTTGTGTAATAAAGTTTTATCAAAGTATAAAGGAGATAGAGAAAGCTTCTGACATAGGCATCAGAAGGGGGCAGAAAGAGTACCCCCCTGCTAGTCTTCAGCTGGATGTTAATATAGTCACTGCTGCTGCTGCTAAGTCACTTCAGTCATGTCCGACTCTGTGCAACCCCATAGACAGCAGCCCACCAGGCTCCCCAGTCCCTGGGATTCTCCAGGCAAGAACGCTGGAGTGGGTTGCCATTTCCTTCTCCAATGCATGAAAGTGAAAAGTGAAAGTGAAGTCGCTCAGTCGTGTCCGACCCTCAGTCATGTCCAACCCTCAGCGACCCCATGGACTGCTGCCTTCCAGGCTCCTCCGTCCAGGGGTTTTCCAGGCAAGAGTACTGGAGTGGGGTGCCACAGTTTGTTAATGAAAGAAAGGAATGTCTTAAAACTCAGAATGGCACTGGGCCCCTCACCCATAAGATGCATTTTGGAATAATCTTGACACCAGACGATTCATCCCGGGCCATAAAATGATTAATTTGAATCTTGTAGAAGGGCAGATTACCATACAAATAGTTTAGTTTACATAGATTAGGGGAACAATATCTGAGTATAACATACTTGTTTGTCAAGTAGGTTCTGAGCCGTTAGGCAGAACCGACTTGAAGACAGAGTTTGGGGTAAATGCATAGTACATTAACATAGCTTAAGACAAACATTTCATAAGAAAAATGCATTGGTTAACTCAAGGTTATGGCAACACAGTATTTTAAGAGGAACCTCCTTTTAAATTTGTATAGAGAAGGAAAAAAATATCGCTAGTTTGTTTCCTCCTGCCACTTAAGAGAGATAAAAATACACTTGTAAGCTGTTTCCTCTATTTGGAGACCCCTGGCCTTCCTGCCTGTTACCCCCTCAATTAGACCTGCATCCACTAATTTTAATATCCGTCCATGACTTCCACCTGAAACAAATGCTGCTGTTTTTATTTCCATTTTTATTAATTGATGTTTTGTGTAAGAAGAACCTTTTCTTTCTTGACCATTTGCTATCCATTTATTTATTTGTATCAGCATGGACCTGTAGAATCCCACCTATTCAATGGGTTGTAATTAGCCTCTATCCTTAAATATTTTATGGCTCAAACTATCTCGATTTGGCCAGTGGAAGCTCTTTCAAGGAGGTTCCTGTGTCCTTATGGCAAGTCCCCATCATTCTTTGAACTCTTCATTACTTTTCTGGCAGTAGATTGTTCTAGACTCCTCTTATATTTTGCCTGGTCCAGCACTTTCTGGGATCAGCCATTTCTCCTAGAAACACTGGTTCATTTAGTAGGGAAATGGTTTTTAGAGAGGGCATCCCTGGTGGCTCAGATGGTAAAGAATCTGCCCGCAATGCAGGAGACTTGGATTTGATCCCTAGGTTGGGAAGATCCCCTGGAGAAGGGAATGGCTACCCACTCCAGTATTCTTGCCGGAAGAATTCCATGGACAGGGGAGCCTGGAGGGCTACAGTTCATGGGGTCACCAAGAGTTGGACATGTCTGAGTGGCTAAAACTAACAGTGAAAATTCTGAGTTTCATTATCCTCATTCTGTTTACTTGTTTGCTTAGTCCCAATTTACATATGTTTCTGGTATAAGTGATCTTCCAATCATGCAGGTATGTCCTCTGTCTGCCACTTCTGCACCCTGCGTTTAGCTCCCTGGGTGCCAGTGGGAGCACTGCTGTGTATGTCTATGCTGTCTTCCTCTCTCTCCTCTGAGTCCCATTCCAGTTGGCATGCTTCTGAAGCCTCTCCATATGGCACCTTTGTCTTCTCCTCAGTTCCCCATGCTGTGGACCTGCTGCTCATGCACCTCCATGCACCTTACTGCTCCCCCCAAACTCTGCCCAAGGCCTGTTGTTGATTCCTCTGCACCAGGAAGAGAAGAGAAGGGACTACATTTTTTTTTTAATAGCTAACTATTAACAATTCCTATATCACAGGGGACTAGAATCTTGGAGGTACCCTTTAAATATATCACTTAGGGAGAGGAGGGGTATAAAAATTGGAATTTGACTAGGTTGTAATTCTGGCCCTGTCACTTACAGGACACCCGGCATAAGTTTTTGTCATTTGTCCGGACAGGATATTTAAGTCAGCCATTTGCCTACCTCCTAGCTATATCTGGTATTAAGAATATTATATTCTACCACACCTGGAGACTTATAAGATTGCTGATTCGAATTGCTAAACTCACTGTTCTACTGAATCAATGTTACTGACTTCTTCCTTTTTGAAGCTTCCATTTAGTCTGTACTCTGTCCCAGTCCTGTCAAAGTTTTAAGAGCATAAATGAACTGGAAAGTTAAGAAATCTTCAGATAAATGCTGAGAGAAAGACACAGCACAAACAAATACAAAAATGTCTTGATGAGACTTTTGTGAAATAAATATATCTGTAGCATAACCTCCTGGCCTGACCCAAATACTTGACTTTCCTTGAGTGAGCCATGCTAGAGTGATGAAAAGACTAATGTGGACAAACAGTCATGTCAGTACAGATAGATGCTTTAATGAAAATATCCTCCTCCAGGGTGAAAAAGTCAATTGAAATATAATCATCAGTTCAGTCTGAATACTTGCTATACACAGATTTCCAGGTTCTGTGTTCTATATACTTTGTGATTATCCCAACTGTCCTGAGAAACTAGGTACTGCTATCTTCATTTTACAGATGGGAAATCTGAAATTGTGATTTGCTCAAGGACTTAATCTCAGTAGGTAGACTGAGCGACTTCACTTTCACTTTTCACTTTTATGCATTGGAGAAGGAAATGGCAACCTACTCCAGTCTTCTTGCCTGGAGAATCTCAGGGTCAGCAGAGCCTGGTGGGCTGCCGTCTGTGGGGCTGCACAGAGTCGGACACGACTGAAGCGACTTAGCAGCAGCAGCAGCAGATGTAGGATTGAAACGCAGAACTCTTTTGTACCAAAGTCATGGTCTTTCCTCTGTCCTACTGCGAATAGTTGCTCAAATAAAAAGGTTTAACAGAAGAGATGCTCAGTAAGAGGATGAATGGAACATGTGCAGAATTAACTTGTAACTATTCCTCTGTTCTTCTGAATCTTCTTCTTCTTTTTTTTTTTTTTTCTTATAGCTTTTCGGTGGACCTATGAAGTACTTGAATTCTGTATTTGCTTGACAAATATTTGTTGAACATTTAATATATATAAGTCATTTGAGTCAGAACATTCGGTTATAATGAAGGACAGCAGACTTTACTGAATTTATAGCCTAGAGGCAGAGAGGGTCATTATATAATCACACATCAATGTTTTATAAATGTTATGAAGGAAAAGGTGTGCAAGATAAAAATATATAACAGGAAAAAAAAGAATTAGTCTTATAGGGAGGAAGGGAGAGAATATGAGGAAAAGCAAAGGAAGTACACTAAAGATGGGTAGGAGTTAGCCAGGCAGGGAAGGGGAAACACCTTCTAGGTAAACAGAAGTGCATGTGCGAAAGATGAAAAGGAGATGACCAGAAAGACACCTGGAGTGTTGGAGAAAGTGGGACGGTATCAGGAGTTGAATCTGGAGTGGAGAGCAGACCCCAGTGAGGCACGGTCTTAAGGCCATTTATTAAGTATTTTGTATGGGATCCTTCGGCTTCCCAGGTGGCACTAGTGGTAAAGAACCTGCCTGCCAATTCAGGAGACATAAGAGATGTGGGTTCGATCCCTGGGTCAGGAAGATCCCCTGGAGAAGGAAATGGCAACCCACTCCAGTGTTCTTGCCTAGAGAATCCCATGGCCAGAGGAGTCTGGCGGGCTACAGTTCATAAGGTTGCAAAGGGTCCAACACCACTGAAGCGACTTAGCACGCATGCATGCATGGGATCCTAAGTGGAATGGAAACTCATTGATTACCTGTGTTACCTTACACACATCATCATCACCACCAACATTGCTATTATTTTTCTCATAATTTTTTCCACATGTATTTAATATTTTCTTTTCTTGTTTTTTCTTCCATTTCTTCCCATACCTCTGACTTTGCCTCTGGGTTGACTTTTTTCCTGGCTGGAGAAATTCTCTAGAATTTCTTTCAGTGAATGTTTCCTGCTAATGAACTTCATTGGTTTTTGTTTTTGTCTGAAAATGTCTTTATTTTACTTTTCTTTCCAGAGGGCAGGGAGGAGTACAATTTATCCATAGTGAAATGCACAGATCTTAGTGTACAATTTGATGTACAATGATTTTCAACAACATGCATAGCCAAGCGTAGCTGACAACCCAATTAAGATGTAGAACATTTCCATCACTCCTAAATGTTTCCTTGAGACTTCTCCCATTCAATTTCTCACCTTCACTCAGGCAGCTTTTTATTGCCATGGATTAGTTTTGCCTTTGTCCTGAAACTTTGTTTAAATGAAATCATACAGTATATACTTTTTGGTGTCTGGCTTCTTTTGTTTAATGTTATGTTTTTCAAAGTAATCATGTGGTTGTTTGATTTAGTAGCTCATTGCTTTTATTGCTGAGGCTTCCCTGGTAGCCCAGCTGGTAAAGAATCTGCCTACTAGGTAGGAGACCTGGGTTCGATTCCTGGGTTGGGAAGATCCCCTGAAGAAGAGATAGGCTATCCACTCCAGTTTTCTTGGGATTCCCTGGTGGCTCAGATAGTAAAGAATCCACCTGCAATATGGGAGACCTGGGTTCGATTCCTGGGTTGGAAAGATCCTGTGAAGGAGGGCATGGCAACCCACTCCAGTATTCTTGCCTGGGAAATCCCATGGACAGAGGAGCCTGGCGAGCTACAGTCCGTGGAGTCACTAAGAGTCGAAGAAGACTAGGGACTAAGCATAGCACACAGTATTCCGTTGTATGAATTTACTTTACCAGATGTTTATGCACTCTGCTTTTGATGGACCGTTCATTTGTTTCCAGGTTTTGGCAATTATGAATAAACCTACTATGAACATTCATCTATAGATCTTTTTTATGGAAATTATATTTTCCACAAATATAGGATATCAACTTGATATGTTTCATTCCAGGCGTGTTTTATGTATAAATAAGCATTGGTATATGTGTGTGTTAAGTCACTTCAGTCATATCCGACTCTTTGTGACCCTGTGGACTGTGGCCTACCAGGTTCCTCTGTCCATGGTATTCTCCAGGCAAAAATACTGGAGTGGGTTGCCATTTTCTTCGCCAAGGGATCTTCTGACCCGGGACCGAACCTGTATCTCTTTTATCTCCTGAACTGGTGGGCAGGTTCTTTACCATTAGTTCCACCTGGAAACCCAGAAGCATAGGTATAGTGTAACACATTTTAAAGTAGTGTTAAGATGTAAGATAATGATGAGATTCTTTTGGGGGGAGGTTAATGATTGATTAAAAAAGTTATAGTTTTTAAATGAAGAATACTCTTAGAGCTGCATTAACTAGCACTTCTCTTTCTCACCCTCATGCTCTTTACCTGCAGTTCTAAATTTTAGTATCCTTCATAATCATCTGCAGAGTTTGTTAAAACAGACTTCTGGCCCATCAGTAGTCTATTTTCAGTAGGTTCTGAAAATTTCAATAGATTCTGAAAATCGGAGTTTCTAAACTCATACTACTGCTCCAGGGAATACACTTTGAACATCTCTAATGTCTCTTAAATCTAAGAATTCTGGGTATTCTAGTTTATCGTGGTCATTACTGCCAAAAACTCCTGAGGAATTTTGATCATATGTAGCAAATATATAGCAGTCATATATATATTCCAGCATTACTAGGACAACCCTGATTTCATTTAGTTTTAAATAAAGATGATCTATCATTTATATTTTCATTTATATTTATACTTTTGTAAAATGTTTCAAGCAAATTTACACAGCAGAGAAGGAAAACTGCCATCAAGCCACAGGTTCCAATATTT
The DNA here is from genome assembly GCF_016772045.2 of Ovis aries. NCBI lineage: Eukaryota > Metazoa > Chordata > Mammalia > Artiodactyla > Bovidae > Ovis > Ovis aries. Next base: position 52,569,842 of record NC_056060.1, read on the forward strand.
AATTTGGAAGAAAAGTAATATATAAAAAAGTTAAATCCCTGCCTCCTACCGTAGTACATTTTTTGTTATGTAAATAGTATTTATATTATTACACTATGTAGATATAGTATTATTCACATATGAACCATTGTACCATATTTGTAATTATTTATTGTACACTTTTGTTTGCTTTCATTTTCTGTACAGCTGTCACATATTAAGGGAAGTCTGGCAGTTCAGTAGTTAAGCATCCACCTGCCAGTGCAGAAGATGTCTTCTGCACTGGGTTCAATCCCTGGATCGGGAAGATCCCCTTTAGAGGGGGAAATGGCAACCCATTCCAGTATTCTTACCTGGGAAGTTCCATGGACAGAGGAGCCTGATGGGCTACTGTCCATGAGATCTCAAAAGAGTCAAGCATAACCGAGCAACTAAACAACATCACAAATTAAATTGCAAGCTGCCTAAAAGCTTTGCAACTACTCAGTGTGTTTATACGTACACACATATGTAATGAATGCTGTCCATTCCCTTTTTTGCATTCTTGTTAGAGACAGCTTCTTGTTATGTTGAATTCCGTCTGAATGGCTTGCACTCTACACCTGTCATACCACTATTGTCTGCAGGATTCCGTTTATCAGCATTGTGAGAATTCTCTTGATCTCTTTTCTGTGTTGGATCCACTGTTTTTTTTTTCACCTCTTGTCTTCCTCTTTCCTGATTTAGTCCCATCCTTTGTATGAGTGGGCAGTTACTATTCACTAGAGCATTTCACAATAGGGTTATCTGAACCTATTATTATGGGTTATCTGAACCCTATCAATATGTGTTATCTGAAGCAATCCCATAGTGGTGGGATTCTGTATATACATACAGTATATACCCCCAACCCATAGTGGTGGGATACTGTATATATATACAGTGTATACCCCCAACCCCTTTGACTTCCGCACAGAGAAGTCTTCCAGTTTTCTGGGCCCAAGAAGGGAAGGGGCTGGGAGCTCACTGTTTGTGCAGACTTTCCCTTGCTTTTAATTTGGTACCTTATCCCTACTTTCAGCTACTTCAGAAAGGTTTATTGTTAATCAAGAATTTATCATCCCCTACTGTTTGCCAAGTAATCTGCTGGGTTCTATAAAGGATGCAAAGAAAACATAAAGATGAGTTTCTTGGTCTTCAAAATTTCACAATTTTAATAATCGAGAAAGACACATAGTTTATTGCCTCAGATACAAGATGGTATGTGATAGATGCTATGTAATTGAGCCTCTAACAAAGAGAAGGAAAATTCGTATCAAGGGTTTTAGAAAAGATATCATTTGGTCTTTAAAGAAAGGACAGGCATTTTTTTAAGAAAAAAAATTTAAATTTATACCAAACTTTTTAAATTAAATTTTAAAACCTTTAAAACCTAACAAATTTTAAAACCTTTATCTCATTATTATGGTAGCTATTTTTATTGTTGCATATTTACTTTATCCATCTGAATTTATGATTTTATGGAGTTGTCACAGAATAGATACCATTTGGCAACTTGACTATTCCAATTAACATTATAATTATTTTCTGTCATTAAATAATATTAATAATTCCATTTTTAATGGTCTCTAAAGAATCTGCTCCGATGATATAGGGCTTTAACAATGAAGGGGTAGAGGATGGGGAAGAATCTCCCAGGCAGAGGGACTCCAGCTTATATAAAAACTCAGAGATAAGGAAACACAGGACATAATCTTTTTCAAGAAGTAGACTGGTGGGAGTGGGCAGTGAAAGGAAGGGAGAAGGATGAAGAGGTTAACAAAAATTCTCCCAAGACCTTTGAGAGATGGAAAGACTTAAAGTTCTGGATTTCCTGTTCCTGGTTTTTATTTATTTATTTGGTTGGGGAGGTTGACAGAAGACTAAGGCATAATTCACACTGTTTTCATGAATTGTAGAGAAAAGCTCAGCCTTTGGAAAGCTGCTTTTAATTACTGAAGCTGCCTGCATTGATAACACATTACCAGTTTGTTTCCCCCTGTCCTTGAAAAAAGCCACATATCTTTGCCTGCGATTTGCAACCTTTTCATTTAACCTTCAAAAATCAGTAAAGCTCTCTTATGAGTAAAAGAGGGGGAGAGTCCAGCTTTAGTGAAGAGCCCTGGTCTGGTTGAGGATAAAGACTCTGTTTTGATTAAGGAAAAGATGTTTCTTTTTTTTTTTTTTGTCTCTTTTTTCACTCATTTGAGTACTATCTAGAATTCTGTTAGTGATACTTTTAGTGTCACAATTCTAAAATTACTAAAGAGTTTGGTCTCTAGTTGCAACATATATGGCCTTCTCCTTCATTTTCAAAGATAATGTAGGTGTGATCTCTGATGATAGATGTGATCAAAGAGAGCAGTGGGGACAATTTTTTAGCATAAACTTATAAAATGAAATTATATTAATGCAAATATGAAAATAAATGGTATTTCTTATTTAGTTTCCCGGAAGACTCTTAAATCAATATAGCTTTACATCATTTAACCACAGCATCTGAAGTAGTTCTCATTTTTGTGGTTGTAAAATGCAAGGATAAAGTTTAAAAGTTAAATGTGTCTGTGACTGTAAATTATTACCCTTTGGAATTGTTTTTATTTAATGCTTGCTACATTTCTTCAGGAGACTTCTGGGGGATAGTTTCAGGCTAATGTGTATGATTTTTAAATCAGGAGATGGATTAACGGTAACAAATATGGATTAGCTTTTTTTAGAAGGGAATGATAATTTCTTCCCTCAATTAAGATCATGTACAAATCACAAACAATTGTCTGCACTTAGAAAAGATAAGATTATCAAATAACATTATTTTCTGAGGGTACCTTTGATTATACTTTACACTTGAAAAAATGTGTATTTGTTAAGTCATCCCTGAAAAGATATATGATTTTTAGAATCAGTCTTGGGAATTAGTACCTACTTAATTACTGAATAGAGTAGCCACTTTAATAGAGTAGCCACTTTCCAGTCAACTAGTATAGGAAAATTCAGTTGTAGGGCCAATAGAATATTTTAATTGACCTAATTATTCAGTGACCTTCCAGGAAAAAATGGTAGTTCTGTAAATCTCTTCAGATTTTTGGAAATCAGTCCCCACAGAAAACAGAAATTTCAATTTACGTTTTCCCTTCTGATTTCCAATTGCCTTTATTTCTGATACTTGAGGATTTGGTGATGGAGAAAAGTTATAAAATATTTAGTATCTCTAGTCAAGGATTTTTGTGTTATATGAATTTGTCATCTGAGTTTTATAGCTTACAGGGTATTTGTTATTATATTTATTCAGTGAAACTCCCAGGAATGAGGGTGGTTCTAAGTATTTAGAAATGGAAAAAGACTGAAATAAATAAATAAATACCCTATGATATGTATATTATCCCCCACCGAGATTTATTCTCAAAAAGGAATATGACCTACTACTTGCTGATGGGATAATTTTATTTTAGAATGTTTATACAGTTTTAAAAGGTTACTTTCTATTTACAGTTATTACAAAATATTGGCAACATTCCCTGTGTTGTACAATGCGTCCTTGAGCCTACCTTATACCCAGTGGTTTGCTACTCTGCCACTCTTATATTGCCCCTCCCAACTTCTCCCCACTGGAAACCACTAATTTGTTCTCTGTGTCTGAGCCTGCTTCTTTTTTGTTATATTCAGTGGTTTTTTGTATTTTTCAATTCCACATATAAGTATATCATACAATATTTGTCTTTCTCTATATAACTTATTTCACTTAGCATAATGCCCTGCAAGTCTATCCATGTTATTGCAAATGGCAAAATTTCATTCTTTTTTGTGGCTGAGTAGTATTCCATTGTGTGTATATGTGTGTGTGTGTGTGTGTGTGTGTGTGTGTGTGACATCTTTTTTATCCATTCATCTGGCTGATGGAGTAATTTTAGAATAGGACCAGTTGGGTTCCTCTCTGTTAGGCAACATTTGTTTCACATTTGTTGATCTTATAAATGCTGCTGTGAAATTGTTGGCCTTGTGTAAGTCAGTGATAGTTTATCTAGGGCTTATATCTAATAGTGAAATTCCTGGGCTATTGATTTAGAGCTTTCAATAGATATTGCCAAATATCTCTTCAAAATTACTCTCATGAACAGTGTATTAGAGTTCTCACTTGTGTTTGTATTGGCAGCACATACACTAGAGATCTTTCTTTTTACTGGTGAAACTGAGGATCTTTTCATGTTTATTGACCATTCTGTATGATTTCTTATATTATGTTGTTTAAATATCACTTTGTGGGTTTTAGAAGTTCTTGATATATTCCAGATGGGCTTCCCGGTGGCTCAGCAGTAAAGAATCTGCCTGCAGTGCAGAAGATGCAGGTTTGATCCCTGGGTCAATCTCCTGGAGAAGGAAATGGCAATCCACTCCACTAGTCTTGCCTGGGAAATCCCATGGACAGAGGAGCCTGGTGGGCTACAGTCCATGGGGTTGCAAAGAGTCAGACAGGACTTACCAACCGAACAACAACGATAATATATCCTGGATAATCATAATTTGAACTTGGTATATATATTTTAGATATTTCTACCCTGTGTGTCCCATGGTTTTTTCATTTTGCTCATGGCATCTCTTTTCACACAAAGGATACATAATTTTAGTGTCAGAACTAACAACTTTTCGATTAGAATTTGTATTTTTTAAAATTCTTTCTTCAGTGTCAGAAATATTCTAAAATATCTTAAGAATGTTTTAAAGTTTTCTTTTTCATTGTTAAAATTTGATGTATCTGGAGTTTGTTTTTATATATAGTATAAAATAGTGATCAAATATTATTGTTTACTTCTTTACTCATTCTCACCCCTCTGTATGAATTTTAGAATCATTTGTTAAGATCTATGAAAGAATTTAAGGAGGGGAGTTGGAATTGTATTGAGTTTGTAATTTACTTTGGAGAAAACATATAATAATATTAAATATTTACTTCCATGAATGTAGCGAATTTCTTCATTTATTTATATTTTCCTTATTTTCTTTATTTACAGATTTTATCCATAAAGGTCTTGACACTTTTTCTTAATTTTGTTTCTCTATATCTAACAGTTTTGCTTATTTGTGAATTTTTTAAATGTGCATTCTGTTTTATAGTATTTTTACCCACCTTTTTTTATTTAAAAAAATTTCAGATCTATGGGACAACAAAACAATAGTATAATGAACACTTGATTACTTATCAGTCAGATCCAGAAATTGGCAACAGTTGGTTATTCTCTTTAGTTCCATATACACACACATTCATTTATGTTCAACTTTTTATTGGCTGAGCCATTTAAGCGTGAGTTGCAGACTTTATCCCTAAATACTTCAATATGTATTTCTTAAAAATAGGATATTCTTACATAAAACCTCATCATGCTATTATGATACCCAAGAATTTTAATGTTTCATACATTGAAATATTAATACATTATAGTATTATTTAAAAATAGTTTATTGAATGGCATTTTAAAAATAATTTTACCTGTCTAAATTATTATTACAAATGATTATGAACTCTGAATTTTGTGTTATCCTGTACCTAGCAAAAATGATGAATCCATAAAAGTTCCAGTAATTTGGTTTTGGATTTCTTGGCAACAATGATAAATTTTGCTCATTATAATAATTTGACTCTAGCTTCTTTGGATTTTCTTTGTAGCTAATCCAGTCATTACAAATAACAATACAATTTTTATTTTTCTCTATATACTTTTAGTCATTTTAATTCCTGAAAAAAGATTCTTCCTATTAATTTTAATATCCTGTTATCTTATTTGGTATATATATATATTTAAAGATATGTGTCTTAAGTAAGTTATAAATTACATGAAAATAAAATACGAATTTTTGTATTTTAGGAAAATTCCCGAATTGTGAGGGTAAAAGTTATAGCTGGAATAGGCCTTGCCAAAAAGGATATCTTGGGAGCTAGGTAAGTATAATAAGTTGGGATGCAATTTTAAAACTTTGTATTAATTAATTTTTTCTAACTTTGGTTAGATGAAAAATTGAGTGATATTGTTAGTAAACTGTTATATGAAGTTGGTTGTTTCCAGTTGGTTGTTTACCAACTTCCTTGATATCTAAATTGCAGAATATGTGAAATTAGGCAAAGGTATAACTCAGAAAGGTAGTTAGAAGGTACATTAGTGAATTCTGTTTCTGGGAATTAGTAAAATTCTAACATACTAATCCTTGAGCAGTTAACAACCACAAACTGTGAACATATTACTGAAAGCAGCAACTTAAAGGCAGTGGAGAGTGAACAGAGCAGGTAGAGTCTAGTGAAAGTCTAGTGAAGAGTCCCTGTTTGGAGGTGGGAGTTGCACTGAGTAAGTCTCCAATTTATGAATTAGTCTGAGGTCACATGGAATCAGAACATGGAAAAGTTATAATATTCATGGCCTAGGAAATCAGAAGACTTAATCTGAAGAAAACATAACAGTGTGAGGATTCTGGAATGGAAAGAACTGGAAAGGAGATTCCCAAACTATGTCTACTGTCATTTCTTGCTGACCCTGAATCACACATCTGATAGCAGATTCCAGACAACTTAACTAAGGACAGAAGATCAGAACAGAGATCAAGGTTGCTGCCCAAGAAACAGAGCTTGTGATTCTTGCCCAAGTAAGATAATTAATTACATGATAGAATTAAATAAAAACACAAATTCTTATCAAAGAGAAAATACAGCATCCACAGTCTCTACAACTTAACATTTATAATGTCTAAGATAGAATCCAAAGCTATGTAATCTACCAAAAAAAAACAGGTAAATGAAACACATTCTCAGACGAGGAAAAAAATATGCTCACATAAGTCAAAAATTGGAAATCTCAGGAATAAAGTAGAAACCATAAAAAATGAAAATTCTAAAACTGAAAAATATATTAAATTAACATTCTGAGATGACATTAACAGCAGAATGGAGATGAAGAGGAAGAATTAATTAAACTTAGAGGTAGATCAATAGAAATTATTTCTCAGCAGGAGGTGAGAGAGAAACAGATTTAAAAAAATTTAAACGAACACAGAGAGAGCCTCAGGGACTTGTTAAACAATACCACACAATCTAACATACTTGTAATTGGAGTCCTAGAAATAGAGGAGAGAGAATGAGGCAAAACTCTGTTTTAAGAAATAATGGCCATATTTTTTCCAAATTTGGTGAATAACACAAGTTTATAGAATCAAAAAACACGGAGCAGGATGAGTACTGAGAAGAACATACTGAGGCACATAATAGTCATGCTGTCGAAAGCCAAGTATAAAGGACTGACAAAGCACTCAGAGAATGACAAATTATATACAAGGGACCTATAATTCAATTGACTACTGACTTCTCACCAGAAACTACAGAGCCCAGATTTTTAAAAAAGGGACAATAGAATAACTGTCAACCTAGAATTCTCTACTATATTCAGAGAAACTGTTCTTTAGTATGATGACAAAATAACATTTGCAGATAAAAGAAAGCTTTGAAACTTTGTCATTAGCAGACCTGCACTCTAATAAAAGCTAAAGTAAGTTCTCCCAGGTAAAGAGGATAGATGGCAGATAGAAACTCAGATCCTTACAAAGGAATATAGAGCATCAGAAATGGTAAACGTCTGGAAACATCTGAAAGACTTTGCTCTTTTCATCGTAATTTTTTAAAAAGCATGCCTGGTTATATCACAGCTTATTGTTTTTATATTATCTTATAGATGGAATACATATAATGATTATTGTATAAAGGACATGAACTTTTTAGTAGAATGTAATATATTGTGTAAGTGGAATAAAAAGTAAGAGTGTATATTGCAATACCTAGATGAACTGTTAAAAACTAATGTAAAGAATTATAGATTAAAAAACAATCAAAATTTTAAAATGAGATTCTTGGAAAAAAATACTTAAAGGCCAGGAAAAGAATACATTATCAAAAAGAGAGAGAGAGAGAAAGGAGAAAGGAAAGAATAGAAAACCAGTAATAATTTGATACACCTAAATCTAACCATAACAATTGCATTAAACATTAATGAACTAAGGTGAACATGAGGTAGAAGTTATTAGAATGGGCTGAAAAAGAAGGCCCAACTAAATACTGTCTATAAATGATGTGCTTAAAATACAAAGACACAGCTAAGATGAAAGAGAAGGGATGCATATGCCATACAAACAGTAAGCATATGAAGACTGAAGTGGCGTTTTGAGTGTCTGATAAATGGATTTCAGCACACGGGATTTTTCTTATGAATATAAGATTTGTTCAAGTCAACCACTGTCATATTAATACAGTCCAGAAGAAAAAAATGCATGATCATTTCAGTAGGTGTAGAAAGTGTACTTGTCAATATTCAACATCCTTTTATGATTAAAAAAACTGTCAACAAACTAATAATAAGATGCAGAATTACTTTAACGTCTGAAAGTTAATCAATATAATATACCGTATTACTAGAATAAAAGAAAAGCGATCATTTCAGTAAGAACAGAAAAAGCATCTGACATCATTGAGCACCCATTCATGATGGAAACTCTTAGCAAACTAGGGATAGATGGAAGTTGTAGATCTGATTAAGGTTTTCTGTGAGAAAGGTAGTAGTTATCATTATGCCCAGTGATGACAGTCTAAATGCTCTCTGCTTAAACTCATGAATAAGAAAGTTTATCTGCTTTCACATTCAGGTCAACATTGTGCTAGATGTCTTAGCCGTGTAATATGACTAGGAAAAGAAAAATAATACAGACTGAAAAGGGAAAAACTTTTTATTTGCAGTCAAAGCATGTACATAGAAAACCTTAAGGAATCTACAAAAGAAAAAGCTGCTAGAACTAAAATATAAGGCCACAAGATACAAAGTCATTGTACAAAAATTAGTCATATTCTTATATCTTCTAAGGGGACGACAGAGGATGAGATGGTTGGATGGCATCACCGACTCGATAGACGTGAGTTTGAGCAAGCTCCAGGAGTTGGTAATGGACAGGGAAGCCAGGCATGCTGCGGTCACAAAGAGTTGGACATGACTGAGCGACTGAACTGAACTGATCAATCAGTTAACAATTGGAAAATGAATTTTTAAAATTTAAAATTCATTTAAAATTAAAAACTTTGAAGGAATAACTTTAACAAAAGATTTGCAAGTACTGCACACTGAAAACTACAAAACATTGCTAACTAAGGGAAATTGAAGATCTAAATCAATGGATAAACATTGTCGTGTTCATGGATTGAAGATATATTATTGTTAGAGTTGTATTTCTCTCCAAATTGAATAGATTTGGCTCAATCCTAATAAAAATCCCGGGAGTTTTTTTTAGAAACAGATGAACTGATTCCATTGTTATGAAAAGTCGAAGGACACAGAATAGCCAAAACAATTTTGAAAAAGAACATAGGCCACATAGGTGGAGAATTTATGCAACATAATTTCAAGATTTTCGATACGGACAATCAAGACAAAGCAGCATTGGCATAAGAGTAGCTATATTGTTCAGTGGACTAGACTAAAGAGTGTAGAAGTACACACACTCCCCCGCCCCCACACACACACGCATACATATGTGTGTGGTCAGTTGCTTTAAGTGTTAAGGTAATTCAAGAGAAAGGATAATCTTTTAAATGCATAATACTAGAACAACTGGTTATAGGTGTGGAACAAAATGAAGCTCTGTCCATATCACATATAATATAGAAAAATAATAAGAGCTGAAATTAATAAACTTCTAGAATCCCAGGGACGGGGGAGCCTGGTGGGCTGCTGTCTATGGGGTCGCACAGAGTTGGACATGACTGAAGCGACTTAACAGCAACAGCAGAAGACATAGGAGAAAATATTTGGTCTACTGAGTTACACAAAGATTTCTTGAATAAGACTAAAGAAATATGCACCATAAAATTTTTAAAGAAAAATATTGAAACAAGAATTAAAAAGAATTAAATAAGAATTAAAAACTTCTGTTTGAAAGACACAGTTGGAAGTGAAAGTGATAGTTGCTTGGTTCTGTCCAACTGTTTGCGACCCTATGGACTGTAGCCTGCCAGGTTCCTCTCTCCATGGGATTCTCCAGGCAAGAATACTGGAGAGGGTAGCCATTTCCTTCTCCTGGGGATCTTCCCAACCCAGGATCAAACCTGGGTCCCTTGCATTGCAGGCAGATTCTTTACTGTCTGAACCACTGTGTTGTTTGAAAGACACAGTTAAGAAAAGGAAAAGGCAAGCCACCGATTGGAGAAAATGTTTTCAAAGCATATATCTGACAAGCACCTTTAATTCATAGTTTATAAAAACTTCTTATAACTTAGTAATAACATGATAAAATGGCCAATTAAAAATGGGCAAAATTCTTGAACAGATATTATCTGTGAACTATCCAGGTGGAAGTGTCTATCTGGGTTGTGAGATCAGGAATATATATTTATGTTTGCATTTGTGTTTTATATTTATATTTGTGAGTATACAGTTAATTGTTAAAATCATGGGTGAGATTTTGAAGGAAATATGTAGAGAAAACAAAAGGGAGAACCAGAAGGGTCTTGTGTCATGAAAGCTAAATGAGATGAGTTTCAAGGAGAAAATGGTCAGTAATATCAAACATATAGAGAGCCAGCAAAATAAGTGAGTACAAAGTGTCAGTTGTTTTAGCAAGATTGGTGACTTTTCATGGAATGGGTCTGAGAGAAAAAGGTGGAAGCCAGATTATAGGGTTTTGAAAACCACTGGCTGTTGGGGAAATGAAGGAAGGGAGGTTGTAGGCTGTCATGGTTATGAACAGGGTCTCTGGAGCCAGGTGCTTGAGTTTCAGTCCTCACTGTCCCGCTTCCTAGCTGTGTCATCTGGGATGAGTTGACTTTTTAAAGTCAACTTAAAGTTGACTCTGTTTAAAACAGATAATAATCATACCTGCCTCATAGGTTGTTATAAGGATTCCGAAAGTTAATATATATATGAACCATTTGTAACAGTGCCTGACACAGAGTAATTGCTGCATATGTATTAGTTGTTATTTGTGTCATTATTATCACAGATTTTTCACTTGCGAACTTTGACTGAGACAGGAACAAAGTCTAGTTTGCTTTGCTGGAAGCATGAAGGAGAGTCAGGGAGTGGAGGACCAGAGAAGGCAATGGCACCCCACTCCAGTACTCTTGCCTGGAAAATCCCATGGACGGAGGAGCCTGGTAGGCTGCAGACCATGGGTCGCTAAGAGTCAGAAACGACTGAGCAACTTCACTTTCACTTTTCACTTTCATGCATTGGAAAAGGAAATGGCAACCCACTCCAGTGTTCTTGCCTGGAGAATCCCAGGGACGGGGGAGCCTGGTGGGCTGCCGTCTATGGGGTCGTGCAGAGTTGGACACGACTGAAGCGACTTAGCAACTTAACAACAGCAATGACTGGAAAAACCTAAGTCAAAATAGATGATGCAAGGTTCCAGAGAAGGTGGGAGGTCACTGGACAAGGGTGATTGGGTGAAACACCTGAATCGTTGAAGTTAGGGGTAGGATGGACTCTGATAAACACCAGGATGTTGGGAGTATTGTGATGCCTTTGATTTTTGTCAATTTAAGTAAGAGATAAGGTTGTATGGGGCCTTCCCAGGTGGCGCTAGTGTTAAAGAAGCCACCTGCCAATACAGGAGGCATGAGAGACATGGGTTCAATCCCTGGGTCAGGAAGATCCCCTGAAGGAGGGCATGATGATCCACTCCAGGATTCTTGCCTGGAAGATCCCTTGGACAGAGGAGCCTGGCGGGCTACCGTCCATAGAGTTGCACAGAGTCGGACAGGACTGAAGCGACCTAGCAGCAGCAGTAGCACCAAAGTTGTATGTGGAAATGGGAGGAGGGAGATGGTGGTGGAAAATAGTGGGCACTTGGGATCCCCAAGGGACATGAGAGAAATATGACCATGAAAAAGTAAAATGTCAAGTCTTTTGCTTTGCAAACCTGAATACCACAAGGTTTTCCTTCTCCATGTCTCTTTGTACAAGGGTTACCTGGCACACAATTATTTTGAACTCAAACACTTTGTCTTTATTTTGTAAGAAGAGTTTATACCTGTGAGATAACTTGAAACTACCTTGAGGTCTTACAAAGCCATTCTTGAAAATCATTGAATTAACCTTCTTAACCCAGAAGAAGAAGGCATGTAATAAAAAATTAAAGTTTCCAAAAATATTAAGAGGTTGGAAACCACTGAATTGTGATTAAAAGGTTTTCTTTCTAATTCTTTGTCTGTTTCTCTATCATGGCATTTCAGCTTTTTAGCTAGATTCTACAATTACTATAATTACTTACCCCTGCCTAAGGAACCCTTACTTTCAAGTGTAGAAAATAATTGTAGAAATTGTTAACAAGGAAAATTCTGTGGTTTTTATAGTTTGAGAAACCTGAGTTTGGGAATAAATAACAATTAAATTTTTAAAAATTTTAACAGTGATCCTTACGTGCGAGTGACGTTATATGACCCAATGAATGGAATTTTTACAAGTGTGCAAACGAAAACCATTAAAAAGGTTAGTATTCAAAAATTTTTAAGTATATGTTGTTTTATTTTTGTGTAATGAAATATTGAAAAGTTAGTTATGCTGTGTTTATTGTCTTTTAGACTTTGAATCCAAAATGGAATGAAGAAATATTATTCAGAGTAAGTATGCATTTTATTTCATTATAACAGCAAAGATTTTTTTCTCAATAGGTTAGAACGATAAGTTCTCACAATATTCTAAAATGTATCTTACAAGAATTTGTAAAAATTTAAGAGTTAAATCTAGGTGTCCTCATGATGAGATGGCCTTGGAACCATTTATTTTATTATGAAGAACATGCGTAAGGTAATGAGATAAAGGATGATGTAAGCCTGAATTATCTTATTCTAATTTAATTCGGATGGAGAGACAGTCTTATTTCAATTTTGCAGATTTTTATGTTTTTCCTTAAAGATGATACAATATTTGTGTTTCTCTTAGTCATTTATTAAATACACTGATCCAGACAGGAGATGATGAGAGCCTGCCAGCAAGTGGATATATTATACATCCTTCATTCACATTCGTGCCTTCTTCCTCACCCCACTTCACTGTCCTGTAAGAACAAACTCCAGGCTCCCAAGAGGGCCCTCAAACTGACAGTGACACATGATGTAGATGGGAACAGCAATTCAGATAACTGTGGATTGCTCATCAGAAACTGTGCTGAAACAGCATAGTTAAGGTTGTAAAGAAAAAAGAATGATCAGCTCAGAATTCTGTATCTAATAAAAATATCCTTCAAGAATGACAGTGCATTAAGGTATTCGAAGCTGAGGAAAAATAAGAGAATTATACTTGGAAAACTACTCTTTTTCTAAAACTAAAGCTAAATACTACTTCTTCTCTGGTAGAATAAGTAGTCAAAAAAATTCAGTAAAGATACAGATGTCTTGAACAACACTATCAAATCAGTTTTACTTAATTGACATTTATCAGTTCAGTTCAGTTCAGTCGCTCAGTTGTGTCTGACTCCTTGCGGACCCCATGAATTGCAGCATGCCAGGCCTCCCTATCCATCACCAACTCCTGAAGTTCACTCAAACTCACGTCCATCGAGTCAGTGATGCCATCCAGCCATCTCATCTTCTGTTGTCCCTTCTCCTCCTGCCCCCAATCCCTCCCAGCATCAGGGTCTTTTCCAATGAGTCAACTCTTCGCATGAGGTGGCCAGAGTACTGGAGTTTCAGTACTGTGTAGCATGGAGAACTATATTTAGGAGATCCAGCCAGTCCATTCTAAAGGAGATCAGCCCTGGGTGTTCACTGGGAGGACTGATGCTGAAGCTGAAACTCCAGTACTTTGGCCACCTCATGCAAAGAGTTGACTCATTGGAAAAGACTGATGTTGGGAGGGGTTGGGGGCAGGAGGAGAAGGGGACGACAGAGGATGAGATGGCTAGATGGCATCACTGACTCGACGGATGTGAGTTTGAGTGAACTTTGGGAGTTGGTGATGGACAGGGAGGCCTGGCATGCTGCAATTCATGGGGTCGGCAAGGAGTCAGACATGACTGAGTGACTGAACTGAACTGAACTGAATAAATTTTACTGGAAGAGAATATGAAAAAGGATATATATATATGTTTATATGTGTATGTATAACTGAATCACTTTGTTATACACCAGAAGCTAACACAATACTGTAAATCAACTATTCTTCAGCAAAACAAAAGCAGACCAAACCCCAGCAACATCACAAGTTTGTAGGATGTAGCTACAACACTGCTTAGAGAGAAATATATAGCATTAAATTATATTGAAAAAGAAGAAAGGTCTTGAACAATTAATTTAAGCTTCCACCTGAAGAAACTATGAAGTAGCATCATTATAGAACCAATAGAGTTTAAATGGCTAAGTAAGGGATGTTATGAACACTTCTGTGCTTGTAAGCTCATTAACTTAGATGAAATGGACCAATTCATTTAAAGACATACTCTACTAAAATTTTAATAAATAAATTACCTGACAAGTTTTGTTAACTCTTAAAGAAATTACACTTGAAATTAAAAACCATCCAATAAAGAGTAGTTCCAGTAGTTGAGTTGTACCATGATTCTAAGGAATAAATAATTCCAATTCTATGCAGTCTTACTAAAAATAATAGAGAGACTTTTCCCAATTCATTCCTGAGGCCAGCATTATTCTGATACCAAAACCAGACCAAAGACTTTATAAGAAAATTAAAACTGCAGACCATTCATCCTCATGATCATAACCATTCTATGGTAAGTTTGTTAAATTGGGTCCCTTCCATTCTGAAAGGGCAGTGATTTGTTCTCAAATTACTTACAGAAGTGGGTTTGCCTTTCCTTTCTGTAGAACTTCAGCCAGCACAATTATGTGAGTGCTTACGGAATATGTGTTCATAGGGATGGAATCTATGCAACATTTCATCCTTTCAAGGGGCCCAATTCACAGAGAAGGAGGTGCAAGAATGAGCCCATGACCATGGGATCCATTAATCACATCATCTACCACACCATCTAGAAGCAGGCACTGGAATGGCCTACTGAAAGCGCAACCCAAGCACCAATATGGAGACAATACTCTGTAAAGATGGCATGCCAGTTTAATATTTAAGCCAAAAACCTCAATATGAGCTGTATTCACAACAGAAAGTATACACGGTCCAGGAACAAAGGAGTAGAAGTAGGAGTAGCCCCACTTGCCATCATTTCCAAAGACCCACTGGAGGATCCCTGGAACTCTGGGCTTTGCCGGGGTAGAGATCCAGGTCCCCAGAGGGAGCACACAACTTCAGGGATCCCATTCAACCATGATCTACGCCTGCTGCCAGGGCACTGTGGACTCCTTTCATCCAGGAACCAGCAGGTGACTGAGGCTATTATGTGGTTTCTTAGGGACCAACGGGAGAATTAAATGAGCTCATTATAGGAATCACCCTATATCCTTTTAAGTATTTAATGGTGGTACAAATTATGATATTCCCACTAGGTTGCCATATCTTTATTTGTTTTTTTAAACAGCTTTATTAAGATACAATTAACAATCGTATGCAATTCAGTGGTTTTTAGTATGTTCATGGAGTTGTTCAATCATCACCAAAATATTTTCATCACCTGCAAAATAAACCCCATACCCATTGTTACTCCTCATTTACCTCCAGGATCTGCTCCCTTTCCCAGGCAACTTCCAGTCCACTTAAAGAGATTTGTCTATTTTGGATATTTTGTTTAAATGGTATTATACAATATGTGGTCCTTCGTATCTGGCTGCTTTCACTAAGTATAATGTTTTCAAGGTTCAACCATGTTATAGCATGTATCAGTACTTAATTTCTTTTTATTGCCAAATAATGTTCCATTATATGGATAATCACACTTTATCCATGCATTGGGTGGGCATCTGAGTTGCTTCTACATTTTAACTGTTACGAATAATGGTGGTATGAACATCTGTATACAAGTTTTTGTGGGGACATCTATTTTCATTTGGGACATATATACCTAGGAGTGGGATTGCTGGGTCAAATGAAGAACTGCCAAAATGTTTTCCAAGTGGCTTTACCATTTTTACATTCCTACCAATAGAGTATGAGAGTTCTCGCTTCACATCCTTGACAACACTTACTATCATCTGACTTTTTATCACAGCCTTCCTAGTGGGTGCAAAATGATATTTTATTACAGTTCCCTGATGGTTCATGATATTGTGAATCTTCTCGTGAGCTTATTGGCCAGTTGTATATTTTCTTTGGAGAAGTGTCTAGTCAGGTCTTTGCCTGTTTTATAATTAGTTTATTTATTGTTTTGTTATTGAGTTGTCCTAGTTCTTTTTATTTCTAGATACAAGTCTCTTGTCAGATACATGATGTGCAAAAATTTTCTCCCATTCTGGGAGTTGTCTTTTGAATTTATTGATAGTGTTCTTTGAAGCGCAGAAGGTTTTAATTTTGATGATGTTTGGTTCCTTGTGCTTTTCTTGTCATATTCAATAAATATTGCTTTAATTTACTGTCTTCACTGGAGAGAGGACAGTTTCAGAGGCTTCCACTTGGCCTTCTCACTATGATAGTTCTTATCCCACAAGCCATAGATGAAATGGGGTAGTGGTAGTGAGTAGACCCAACTTCCAGCACACTTGAAAAATAGGAAAGCGACTTTTGGGGGACCCACAGAACCAGTGAAATCAGTATAAACTGAACATTAGTCAGGACCCCGTTTGTAATCAGGTCCCTTTAAGTCCTGCATTTTTGTCTTTAAATTTTGTTTCTAGCTGTGCTGGGTCTTTATTGTGGCACATGGGCTCTTCGTTGCAGTGTGCAGGCTTCAGTTTATCTCAAAACATCCATAGAAATTTGGAAGTTAAACAGCATATTTTAAATAAGCCATGATCAAAAAGGAAATTATAAGGAAAATTAGAAATCATTTTAACTGAATGGCAATTAAAACATATCAGGATATGGATGAGATAATTCAGTGCTTCTTCAAATACAAAAGAAAAAGGATATCAAATTGATGATCTAAGTTTCTACCTTAAGCAAAAAATAAAAAGTAGAGGGAAGAAAATAAGAATGGAAATCAATAAAATAGAACATGGACAAAAAGTAGAGAAAACAAATAAAACTAAAGGTAGTTCCTTGAAAAGATTAAGAAAAGTGCTACATCACAGTAAGCCCAAACAAGAAAGAAAACTCAAATGACCAGTATCAAGGAGAAAAGGAATCTCAAAATGTGGGTAGAAATAGATAGTATGGATATCTGTTACAGGAATTAAAATTATACAAATTTTAAACTTAAAACTGTAATTAAACATTTTCCTATTATTTTTTATCATCTTGATTTCCTATTAAAAAGGATATTTGAAAGTCGGTGCTAAACTCTTGAGTTAGAGATATTACCACAAAAATAAGAAAGATGACCATTTGAAAATGCTCACCAGGCTTAGGACTCTATTGCCTTTTACTTGTTTCTTTTACCATAATTTCACTGTTACCAACTGTTCTAGCCAGTATTACTTTATTCTGGGATCAAGCATAGGTCATGCATTTATTTTAATCATAAATTTCCAAATTTATTGTGAGGATAACTAGATAAATTTGTGTGGATCAATGCTAATTCTTCACAGCTAGATACAGAACTGAAAACACATGGTGATTTAGCACTTGCTGTACAAAGGACATAATTATGTGTGGTTTTCTATTTTCTTCTTTATCATTTCATTATTTATACATAGCACAAACTGTTTTCTATTGAATGTATTCACAGAGAAATGACTATTGAGATAACATAGTATAGTAAAATCTTGGTTATCTGGCATTCAGCCAAATGGAAATTGTGGCCAGAAGTTGAAGGGAGATTTTATATCTTTTAGAAAACATGAAGTTTAAATAAAATTTTTTTGTGTGGAGAACTCTTGTTGTTTAGTCACTGAGTTGTGTTCTGACTCTTTGTGACCCCATGGACTGACTGTAGCCCGCCAGGGTCCTCTGTCCATGGGATTTCCCAGGCAAGAATACTGGAGTGGGCTGCCATTTCCTTCTCCAGGGAATCTTCCTGACCCAGGGATTGAACGTACATCTCCTACATGGGCAGACTGATTCTTTACTATTGAACCAGAAATGTTCCTGGTAAATTAATAGACAGGACAACTCCAAATTGAAGTTAATCTTCAATCACAAAGTATAGTAAAATCTGCATGTACAGTTGCTCACGTGAGACCAGGAGAGGCGAGTTATCGGGAGGGAAAATAGTCTGACACATTAGGGAGCCATATACTCATTATAGGGGCTTCCCAGGTGGCTCAGAGGTTAAAGCATCTACCCGCAATGCGGGAGACCTGGGTTCGATCCCTGGGCCGGGAAGATCCCCTGGAGAAGGAAATGGCAACCCACTCCAGGATTCTTGCCTGGAGAATCCCATGGACAGAGGAGCCTGGTGGGCTACAGTCCATGGGGTCGCAAAGAGTCGGACACGACTGAGCGACTTCACTTTCACTTTCACTTTCATACTTATTATATGCTCTGTGCGTCAGCATAGCATAGGAGCCTCTGAAAAAGGACCACTCCGCTCCCTGTACACCCATGGTGATCAGTTTGTATCTTTGGTATTCACACACATAATGTGTATATGTTCATGGATATATTAGTGTTAGGTTACAGAAGCAACATGTATACCTTAAATATTTTTATAAAAATAAATAAAAATCAGCTGTAATTTAATTTCCATAAAGCCACCACTAATTGTGTGATAGTCTGGTATTTTTTCCTATGTATTTTTATCCATATATTTATCCTGGCAACCAACTCCAGTATTCTTGCCTGGAGAATCCCATGGACAGAGGAGCCTGGCAGGCTATAGTCCATGGGGTTGGAAAGAGTCAGACACAACTGAGCAACTTAATACTCACTCACTCACAGTCCCTACCCTCAACAAGGCTTACCATCTACTGTGGAGCCTTATGAACTAGTTTCTCAAAAGTATTACTAATGTGCTGAACCTTGTGAAGAGAAAACATGGGTGCTAGTGAGTGAATATCAGGGGATATTAGAGAATTTAGGGGAGTCCCTAAATGTAAAGTATTTAAAGTAGGCCCTTCTGTAGTGTATCATTTAGGATGCTTTCAGCTTCTAGTAACAGACTCACTATAACAGCTAAAATTGGCTTAAATGA
This sequence comes from Ovis aries, assembly GCF_016772045.2. NCBI lineage: Eukaryota > Metazoa > Chordata > Mammalia > Artiodactyla > Bovidae > Ovis > Ovis aries. Next base: position 52,588,988 of record NC_056060.1, read on the forward strand.
TAATTGCATTAATTATTTCTCCTCACAAGAAGCAGGCATAGAAGAGAGGTAGTGACTGCAGCAGCTGAACGGAGTCATGTGAAGCCCAGCTTCTCTGGGATTCTCTTGGCTTTCTGTCCTTGGTCATAAGAAGCCTGCAGCAGTTCCAAACGACATAGCCTCTGATGATGATGTCCAGAGGTAGACCCTATCAGTCTCCTTTAAAAAGTGAAGAACCCTTTTTCAAAAATTTCCCTGGGAGACTTTCATATCTCTTGGGCCAGAATTATGTTGTGTGTATATTTCTAACTCAGTCAGGGATAAAGAGAGTGGAATTTCTGGAAAGCTTAGAGGAATCAGAAGTAAGTTCATAGGAGGTGAGGAGGGGTGGGGAGTAGCTGCTGGTATCCCTGACACACATTGTCATCCAATATTTCAATAAAATCAGAATTCTGTTAGCTAGGAAAAAGGATGGGGTGACCCATTAATAAAGCACTAAGTGTAGTATGGGGCTTCCCTGGTGGCTCAGATGATAAAGAATCCACCTGCAGTACAGGAGACCTGGGTTCAATCCCTGGGTTGGGAAGATCCCTGGATAAGGGAACAGCTACCCACTCCAGTATTCTGGCCTGGAGAATTCCATGGAGTGTATAGTCCATGGGGTCACAAAGAGTCAGACCTGACTGAGCGACTTTCACTTTCACTTTCATAGTATAGTATAGCCATATAATGAAATTCTCATTGGCTGTTTAAAAAGAGACAGATGTTTATGTATTGATAGAGTGTTAGTTTCAAAATATACTAAATGAAGGAACAAAGGTGGCAGAACATTGTATGTATGATTCACCTATTTGTGTTAGAACAACTCTCTCATATGCAGGTATCTGAAAAAATACTTCTGGCAGGACCTAAGAAATTGTTCACAGTATTTTCTCTGAGGGTGGGACAAAGATGAAAGATTTATAATTTGCTATACCATGTATCTTTTTTGACTGCTTGAATTCCCCCCTCCATGGCTATGTATCTATAATATGTTTTTATATTTGTTGATAAGAAATAACTGTATAGAGAAACAAAGAAGACACAAAACATGTACATAAAAATGTGAAGATACTTTCTATTTATAAAATGCTAAGCATTTTATATGCCTATAAAAATACTTACCTAGTTGATGTAACTTTTTACAGTTTTTATTTTAAAATCTACTTACCACAGATGTTCACACAAAAACTTGTAGATGAATGCTCATAGCATCATTATTCATTATAGTAAAAAAGTAGAAACAGCTGGTAGGTCCATCAACAAATGAACGGACAAACAAAATGGACAAATGAATGGGATATATACATACAATGAAATATTATTCAATGATAAAAAGGAATGATGTAGTGGCAACATAGGTGAACCTCCAAATATTTAAAGACCACATATTGTAGGAGTCTCCTTATGTTGAATGTCTATAGTAGGCAAATCTGTAGAGACAGAAAATGCATTAGAGGTTGTCTGAGATTGAGGAAGTTGAGGGGAAATTAGGAGTGACTGCCTGGGCTTCCCGGGTGGCTCAGCTGGTAAAGAATCTGCCTGCAGTGTGGGAGACCCTGGGTTTGATCTCTGGGTTGGGAAGATCCCCTGGAGAAGGGAATGGCTACCCACTCCAGTATTCTTGCCAGGAGAATTCCTTGGAGTGTATAGTCCATGAGGTTGCAAAGAGTCGGACATGATTGAGCAATTTTCATTCACTTCACTAAGAGTGACTGCTGACAGGCATGGAGTTTCTATTTGAGGTGATGAAAATGTTCCAAAATTGTGAGGGTACTTAGTTGCATACTCTATACTAAAACCCATTGAATTGTACATTTTCAATGGGTCACTTAATGGTATGTGTATTATATCTCAATAAAGCTTTTTTTAAATATACCTGCTTTGGTTTTTTTTTTCCTGCAACCACCAGCATAATTTCCAGGAACATTACTTTAGGTTGTTTATGAATAGCAGAGAATACATTGACATTTATCAGTAACTTTATCCTTCCTTGAAAATTTGGTTACTACTCTGATGTTTTTTCTTTTTTTTTCCTTTGCTCTTTTGTCCATTTATAGACTTACATACTTTTCCACAAACATCACAATAGTCTTTATTTTTGTTTTCCCTTATACCTTTCATTTAACTATGACCCTGTAAACTGTTTTTTGTGACCATAGCTTTACTCCTATTTTTAATAGAAATTTAAAAAATAGTCTCATCAAAAAATTCACACATAGCTTAAAAAGAAATAGTATAAAGAAAGGGGCTTATAGTGAAGAGCGAAAAACTCTGGTGCCTCATCCTCAGCCCTCCTATTCTCTCTTAACTGCTCTAAACTGTTTCTGTTTGTCATTCTGGTCGTTATTCCCATTCTGATGAATAGTTCACACATCCCTGTCCCAGACTGACCTCCAGCTATGATAGATGAGTAGATCGCCAGTTTATGTTTGCTTTCTGTCCATGGTCGCAAGAAGCTTGCCACGATCCCAAACAACATAGCCTCCCACGATGATGTCCAGAGGTAGAAAAGGGAGAATTTCCCCCATCGTGTCTCTTTTAAAAGGTGAAGAACCCTTTTTTGAAACTTTCCCCAGAAGACGGCCCCTCATAGGAGTCTAGGTTGGAAATGGTTTTTCTTCAAGAAGTTAAAGCCATTGTTTTATCAACATTGAACGTGGTATTGCTATTGAAAGGGCTGATTCTTGTTCCTTTGAGGGTGATTCTTCTCTCTGTGTGAAAAAAACTGATGATTTATCTTTATCCTGGTGTTTTACAGTTTCAAAGTATTATGCCTTGTGTGTGCAGTGTCATCATATTGGGCCTTTGATAAGCATTTCAGTTTAAACACCACTGTTTCCCTTCAGTTCTGAAGCTTTTATGTGAAAAATTTCTCTAATTTTTCCTTCCCTCTGTTTATATGACTGTTTGGAGATTCCAGCTAGTTGGATGCAGGGTCACCTAGATTGATTCTTACCTTTCTCAGTCAAAATTCCTCATGTAAACCGCAGAACACAGAAAATGATTCGAGTGGCATTTTTCTCACATATTTCAAAGATGACCTTATCCAGTACCTTCCTAGATACATAGGAGAGAAATCAGTAGGTAACATACAGTAAATGTCTTAGGACAGGGGTCAGCAAACTTTTCCATAAAGAGCCATATAGTAAATATTTTAGATGTCACACAGATAGGAGGCAAAAAGTAAGGCTGCTGTGTAGCCATTTAAAGGGTAACCATTTAAAAATGTTAAAAAAAAAAAAGAAAAGAAAAACTGTTGTATGGGCTGTTTAAAAAAAAAAAAAAAGAAGCAGGTGCCTGGCAGGATTTGGTCCATAAGCTGTAGCTTATTCAATCTCTGTTTAGGGCATTAGGACTTAATTTTTTACTGAATCTGTTCAGAGAATCCTCTTTTTATTTTCTCTCATGTTTTCCTTCAGCTTAGCTATCTGTTCTACATTTTGAGAGATTTCTGCAAATTTACCTTAGATTCAGTTCAGTTCAGTTCAGTCGCTCAGTTGTGTCTGACTCTTTGCGACCCCATGAATCGCAGCATGCCAGGCCTCCCTATCACCAACTCCCGGAGTTCACTCAGACTCGTGTCCATTGAGTCAGTGATGCCATCCAGCCATCTCATCCTCTGTCGTCCCCTTCTCCTCCTGCCCCCAATCCCTCCCAGCATCAAAGTCTTTTCCAATGAGTCAACTCTTTGCATGAAGTGGCCAAAGTACTGGAGTTTCAGCTTTAGCATCATTCCTTCCAAAGAAATCCCAGGGCTGATCTCCTTCAGAATGGACTGGTTGGATCTCCTTGCAGTCCAAGGGACTCTCAAGAGTCTTCTCCAACACCACAGTTCAAACGCATCAATTCTTTCAATTCAGCAGTCATTTTCAGTTGCAACACCACTCCATGCCTCTTAATATAGTGTCCTATTTTGGTCTTATAGATTCAAGACTTCTGTAGATATTTCTAAGGAAACACTTTACAATTTTTAAAGGTGTTTACTTTTGTTTCCTAAGTATTTTTTTCCTTTGGGGACAGTTTTTATGGTTATACATCTGTGATCTCTGCTAATATAGTTATACTTAACAGTGACACAATGGAAAAATCATCTATTGCTTCTACATATGAAAAGCACAAACATGTAACAATTATATTTTTAGTTACCATTTATACATTACATATTAAAACTGATGGTTGCATTATTGTTGAACCTCTATCTGAAATCAAAGAGGAACTCTTTCATAATGTGTGTGTGTCTGTGTGTGTTTACCAGAGGTTTAGGTGCCATATGAATATTCTCTCATTAGGGCCATTGACCCCTTTGCTTCAACTTTCTGTTCTGTTTTCAGTTTCTTCAGAAGCCCTGCTTCGTTGCTTTCCTCCCCACTTCATCTCTTCCAGAAAAGTGTTGATATTGCTCACCTGCTGGGCCCTTGCATGTGCATATGATCTTTGCTGTTTTGCTTTTATGCTGATAGCTTATGGTGAACAATGTCGGATTCGTGATCTCCGAAGATTTAACAAGACCAGGGACCAAGCTTGATCCCTCAAGCGCTTTGGTGTAGCAGAGTTTTATTAAAGTATAAAAAGGGACAGAGAAAGCAAAGATATTACCAGTCCCACTCTCACTATATATACAGTTTAAGAAAACAGGATTAGTCAGAAGGTTTTCAGGAAGGAGAAATATGTCCTCAAGCAGGATACGTTATTGTTATATAATCCTTACTAAGGAATGTAGATCTTTTTTTTTTGGGGTACAGTTCTTCTGTGTATTCTTGCCACCTCTTCTTAATATCTTCTGCTTCTGTTAGGTCCAGACCATTTCTGTCCTTTATCGAGCCCATCTTTGCATGAAATGTTCCCTTGGTATCTCTAATTTTCTTGAAGAGATCTCTAGTTTTTCTCATTCTGTTGTTTTCCTCTATTTCTTTGCATTGATCCCTAAGGAAGGCTTTCTTATCTCTTCTTGCTATTCTTTGGAACTCTGCATTCAGATGCTTCTATCTTTCCTTTTCTCCTTTGCTTTTCCCTTCTCTTCTTTTCACAGCTATTTGTAAGGCCTCCCCAGACAGCCATTTTGCTTGTTTGCATTTCTTTTCCATGGGGATGGTCTTGATCCCTATCTCCTGTACAATGTCACAAACCTCATTCCATAGTTCATCAGGCACTCTATCTATCAGATATAGGCCCTTAAATCTATTTCTCACTTCCGCTGTTTAATCATAAGGGATTTGATTTAGGTCATATCTGAATGGTCTAGTGGTTTTCCCTACTTTCTTCAATTTCAGTCTGAATTGGCAATAAGGAGTTCATGAACTGAGCCACAGTCAGCTCCTGCTCTTGTTTTTGCTGACTGTATACAGCTTCTCCATCTTTGGCTGCAAAGACTATAATCAATCTGATTTTGGTATTGACCATCTGGTGATGTCCATGTGTAGAGTCTTCTCTTGTGTTGTTGGAAGAGGGTATTTGCTATGACCAGTGCATTTTCTTGGCAAAACTCTATTAGTCTTTGCCCTGCTTCATTCCGTATTCCAAGGCCAAATTTGCCTGTTACTCCAGGTGTTTCTTGACTTCCTACTTTTGCATTCCAGTCCCCTATAATGAAAAGGACATCTCTTTTGGGTGTTAGTTCTAAAAGGTCTTGTAGGTCTTCATAGAACCGTTCAACTTCAGCTTCTTCAGCATTACTGGTTGGGGCATAGACTTGGATAACTGTGATATTGAATGGTTTGCCTTGGAAATGAACAGAGATCATTCTGTCGTTTTTGAGATTGCATCCAAGTACTGCATTTCGGACTCTCTTGTTGACCATGATGGCTACTCCATTTCTTCTAAGGGATTCCATGGAACAACAGACTGGTTCCAAATAGGAAAAGGAGTACGTCAAGGCTGTATATTGTCACCCTGCTTATTTAACTTATATGCAGAGTACATCATGAGAAACGCTGGGCTGGAAAAAGCACAGGCTGGAATCAAGATTGCTGGGAGAAATATCAATAACCACAGATATGCAGATTACACCAATCTTATGGCAGAAAGTGAAGAGGAACTCAAAAGCCTCTTGATGAAAGTGAAAGAGGAGAGTGAAAAAGTTGGCTTAAAGCACAACATTCAGAAAGCTAAGATCATGGCATCTGGTCCCATCACTTCATGGCAAATAGATGGGGAAACAGTGGAAACAGTGTCAGACTTTATTTTGGGGGGCTCCAAAATCACTGCAGATGGTGATTGCAGCCATGAAATTGAAAGATGCTTACTCCTTGGAAGAAAAATTATGACCAACCTATATAGCATATTGAAAAGCAGAGGCATTACTTTGCCAACAAAGGTCCGTCTAGTCAAGGCTATGGTTTTTCCAGTGGTCATGTATGGATGTGAGAGTTGGACTGTGAAGAAAGCTGAGCGCTGAAGAATTGATGCTTTTGAACTGTGGTGTTGGAGAAGACTCTTGAGAGTCCCTTGGACTGCAAGGAGATCCAACCAGTCCATTCTGAAGGAGATCAGCCGTAGGATTTCTTTGGAGGGAATGATGCTGAAGCTGACACTCCAGTACTTTGGCCACCTCATGAGAAGAGTTGACTCGTTGGAAAAGACTGTGATGCTGGGAGGGATTGGGGGCAGGAGGAGAAGGGGACGACAGAGGATGAGATGGCTGGATGGCATCACTGACTCGATGTATGTGAGTCTGAGTGAACTCCAGGAGTTGGTGATAGACAGGGAGGCTTGGCGTGCTACAATTCATGGAGTCACAAAGAGTTGGACACGACTGAGTGACTGAACTGAACTGAACTGACTGAAAGAATGTAGAAAAAAAGTTTGTCCTTTCTTCCTCCTTGAGAATTCCAGACCCCTGTCTCTGCCTTGAGAGCCCCAGACTCCTTTCTCCTCCTCAGAGACCCTCGACTTCTTATCAATTTGCTTAGGAATTGACTCTCTCAGTGCCTTTTAGAAATTCCTTTGCTATTATGAAAATAGGATCTCAAGAGGGAGAGAATTAATGTTTGTGTTTAAGCTGTCCTTCTTGAATTAGAATTCTCACCACACGTTTTAAATTGTATTCTTGCATTTACCGTGTGCCTTTGATATACGCGCCCCCCCCCCCAAAGTAAACAAGTGTTTTATGGTGTTTTTATAATTCAGTAGGCACCTATTCCTGGAGGAAGAAATGGCAACCCATTCCAATATTCTTGGCTGGGAAATCCCATGGACACAGTGTGCTACAGTCCATGAGGTCACCAAGAGTCAGACACGACTTAACTGAACTACAAGAACAGAGAGCTATTACATACTGTTAACTTCAAAAATGGAAGGATGTAGTCAGTTTTCTAATAACTGAAAATGAAGGGGAGTGACTGGGGAGGTAACACTTCAGAGTGACGTTGACATTTGAGCTGAGGCTTGAACAAGGGGTAAATTTTGGACTTGTTGACTGGAGAAGATATTGCACATGGAGTGACCTTAGCATGCACAGAAGTGCAGATCAGAAAGCTCAGTAAGCAGTAATTAGACTGTTGTGGGATTAGAGCATAGGGTGTTGGTGTATTTGTATGGGCAGGGGACAATTACAGGACACAAGGCTCAAAAGGCAAGCTGGGCTCAGATCATGATCATTCTGTGCCCAGGCATTCGATTGATTTTCTTTAGGCCACTGGCAGTAGCTTTTGAGTACAGCAGTAAAGAAAGCCTAAATTGTCTTTCAGATAAGTCACTCCAGTTACAGTAGGAAAGATAGATTTCAAAGATAAGATAGTTGACGTAGAGCCTCCTGCTAGGAAGCTATTAATTATAGTCTGAACCAGGACAGCAGAGGCCTGTTCAGGTCACATCTGATATCAGTTGTCTTAGCAGTACTCATTAAACATCTTCATTGTCTACCAGGTATTTTGTTAGGCACTGAGACTTTTTGTTTTTTTCTCTTAAAATGTTTTTCATGGCCTTCTTCCCTGTTCTCACTGGGACCATCAAAGGCAAAGCTCTCAACACTTCATGCCTGAGTTACTACAGCCACAGTCCCCGTGGACTCCAGGGTCTCTCTCTAGTCTTGTTTATTTTGTGTATCACTCACAAAATAATATTTACATGTGATCTTCATCCTTTTACTTTTTTCCTTTGAAAACTTAATTTTCTCCCATACCAATCAAGTTTGGTTTTTTTTTTTCCAATCAAGTTTTAGTTCATTTTCTGGATATCAGTGCCTTCAGCTTGGCTCTTCCCTAAATAACCAAATTTTTCTTAAGACTTTCTACCATAAAAATGTTATTAGTTGATTTTCCTAGAGCACACTCATTCTGCCCCCATGCCTTTCTCCCCTGTGATCTCCTTGCTGTGAGTATTCTCTGTATTTTCTTACTCAAATTCTTCCCATCTTTCAAGTTTTAGCTCAAGTGTCATCTCCCCCAAATATCCTCTACATCTTCCTAGAAAGGATTATTCTCTTATACTGTTTTTCTATCCCCAAAGCATATCTAGCCCTTAATTGTGGCTTCCACCCTCTTGTTCCTCCATGGTCACAGTATGGCTGCAGGGGTGCCAGCTGTCCTAACCAAGTTCCACATAGGAAAGAGGAGTACAAAGGGCAAAAGCAGCGGCTCTTCTAGCTGAGTCAGCCCCATTTAAAGAGCTTTCCTGGAAGTCCCACCAGTGACTGTCGCTAGACTGGCCTCTTTGGTCACCACTAGGTGCAAGAGAACTTTTTTAGAGAGTCTTACTGAGAGTTTCCCCGTCCATCACTAACTCCCAGAGTTCACTCAAACTCACATCCATCAAGTCGGTAATGCCATCCAGCCATCTCATCCTCGGTCGTCCCCTTCTCTTCCTGCCCCCAATCCCTCCCAGCTTCAGAGTCTTTTCCAATGAGTCAACTCTTCGCATGAGGTGCCCAAAGTACTGGAGTTTCAGCTTCAGCATCATTCCCTCCAAAGAACACCCAGGGCTGATCTCCTTTAGAATGGACTGGTTGGATCTCCTTGCAGTCCAAGGGACTTGCAAGAGTCTTCTCCAACACCACAGTTCAAAAGCATCAATTCTTCAGCGCTCAGCTTTCTTCGAAGTCCAACTCTCACATCCATATGTGACTACTGGAAAAACTATAGCCTTGACTAGACGGACCTTTGTTGGCAAAGTAATGTCTCTGCTTTTAAATATACTATCTAGGTTGGTCATAACTTTCCTTCAAAGGAGTAAGTGTCTTTTAATTTCATGGCTGCAATCACCATCTGCAGTGATTTTGGAGCCCCCAAAAATAAAGTCTGACACTGTTTCCACTGTTTCCCCATCTATTTCCCATGAAGTGATGGGACCAGATGCCATGATCTTTGTTTTCTGAATGTTGCACTTTAAGCCAACTTTTTCACTCTCCTCTTTCACTTTCATCAAGAGGCTTTTTAGTTCCTCTTCACTTTCTGCCATAAGGGTAGTGTCATCTGCATATCTGAGGTTATTGATATTTCTCTCGACAATCTTTATAACAGCTTGTGCTTCTTCCAGCCCAGTGTTTCTCATGATGTACTCTGCATATAAGTTAAATAAGCAGGGTGACAATATACAGCCTTGACGTACTCCTTTTCCTATTTGGAACCAGTCTGTTCTATGTCCACTTCTAACTGTTGCTTCCTGACCTGCATACAGGTTTCACAAGAGGCAGGTCAGGTGGTCTGGTATTCCCATCTCTTTCAGAATTTTCCACAGTTTGTTGTGAACCACACAGTCAAAGGCTTTGGCATAGTCAATAAAGCAGAAGTAGATGTTTTTCTGGAACTCTCTTGCTTTTTTCGATGATCCAGCAGGTGTTGGTAATTTGATCTCTGGTTCCTCTGTCTTTTCTAAAACCAGCTTGAACATCTGGAATTTCATGGTTCACGTATTGCTGAAGCCTGGCTTGGAGAATTTGAGCATTACTTTACTAGTGTGTGAGATGAGTGCAATAAAATTAATAATAAGTTAAAATCCCATCTGTATTTTTACATGCTTGCAAGTATTTAAAGTTTTGAAATTGTGTCTTTTATTGTATTTCAGAAAAAAATGGGAAAATAAGAAACCAAATCCACTTTGTTGTTATGGTAAAACTTAGAAAATGGTTGACATGTGATGAGTCTTGGCTTTTGTATTAAGTTTCACGTGTTATTTAAAATACATTGTAAGGAACAAGAATTAGGAAATGGCAATGTTTACAAGCATTTATTTCTTCATGTCTGTGGCTTGATGTTCACTTCTTTAAAAATTGAGAGTAGAGTTGATTTACAGTGTGCTAGTTTCTGGTGTATAGCAAAATGATTCAGTTATACACACAAACACCCAGGTATGTGTGTGTATATATATTCTTTTCCATGGTAGGTTATTATAAGATACTGAATAGAGTCCCAGTGTTCACTTGTTTTTAAGAAAAGGTTGTTTTTTCCTTACTTAGGTTCATCCTCAGCAACACCGGCTTCTATTTGAAGTGTTTGATGAAAATCGATTGGTAAGTCCTACCATACAAACATAAACTGTGAAGTGAGGGTATACTTGAGTAACAAGCAAAAGTAGGCCAGGAATCTGTGAAGTGAGAGATGCTTTTGAGGTGGTTATGGAAAGACTGGGCAAAGTGGTGAATAGAATTATTTTCCCCTGCCTTTCCTGGTGCTCCTCTCTGCTCTTCTTTTCTCCCTGGAACCTCTCCTGATTATCAGTTCTCAACAGATTTCATGGTCTTCCTCAAGGTCTCTCACGACAGGAGATACAGAAAAGTCAGCCTCTTGGCCTGACCTTTCTGCACACTTATGCTGGTACCCTGGTTGATAGTCCCAGCCTCAGGAGCCTTCCCCTCCACACTCCAGTGGAGATCTTGAGGTTGCCTGTATCCAGTTAGGACATCCCATCCTCTCCCTTATCTCCACTCTTCTATTGAATACAAAGGAAACCTCTCTAACTCATGAAATTAAGTTCTCTAAAGAATTGCAGGTGTTCAGATACACAAAAAGCAAATATAACCTGTTTTTATTTTTATAAAAGGATAGTTGTGATTCCTAATTTCCTAAAGACTGTCTTGAAATCCTACCCTCTTCCTAATTTGTCTTGAAACTGTATTTCAAACCTTTTTAGCATTTTACATTTACATTTTAAACCTGTAAGATTTGAATATGGAGCCATAACAACAGTGTTATATAGTCAAAGCTTATCAATTACTAAACAGAAGCACAGCAAGAATTAAAACAATTTTATTCATTTTGTAGCTAACATAGAAACTAGATTTATTAAAAACTCTATTTTTAGTGTTGGACTATATAACACTTGGTTTTATAGATGTGATAACTGTACTAGTAACAGAAGATATTGGAGAAGGGAATGGCAACCCTCTCCATTCCATGCCTGGAGAATTCCACGGACAGAGAAACCTGGCAGGGTACAGTCCATGGGGTCGCAAAGAGTCAGACACAACTGAGCTACTAAGCTCAGCACAGCACAACTGAAGACATTTAAGATGAAATCATTAATTAGTATCATTATAGGCAAAGGTACTTTTTATGCAGCCAAGGGAGACTTCATCACTAACTTGGCAATCTAGTTTTGTAAGGCTCAGTGACAGATGATGATTTGCTTATCATTTGGTTAGTCACAGAGCTTTTTATTTTCTGTTTGTATTTTTGCCTTTTTAAAAATAAAATGGAGAATGTTTTCATTTTTTCCTTCTGTTGCTACAGCTCTGTTTTCCTTCTGGATGGGACCAGGTAAAATTTAGTATTGGTGTTTTGTAATCATGAAATAAACATACAAAAATATGTATACTATAATATTTATCTTAAATAATAAGACAAATATCTGTATGTTTATTATTCAACTTAAGAACTTGAACATTACCAAAATCTTCAAAGCATCCTTTAACCCTTCCAAAAGCATCTCCTTTTTCTCTCCCACAAGTAGTAACCACTGTCCTTAAAGTTGTGTTTATCATTTCTTTGCTGTTAAAAAAATTTTATCATGTATACATGTATCCCTAAAAAACATAGTGGTTTCCGTTTTCATATTTTTGGATTTACTAAAATAGTAGCACTGTGAATACTTTCCTCTGTCACATGCTTTTGGCTTAAAATGATATATTTGTGAGGTCAGTCTATAAGAACATATTTCACAAATGCATAGTTTTCTCTTCATCTGCAAATGCTGTAATACCACAATCTATGTATTTATCCTCCTTAATAGAGAGTGTTGTTTTCAGGTTTGTGCTATTACCAATTGATAAATATTCTTGCTGTGTTTCCTGATACACATGTATGATTGTATCTCTAAGGTTCATATTTTGGGCTTGAATTGCTGGTCATGGTATTACTGTGTTATTTTTCCTGTTGTTCGTGATACCAGTGGACTTTCTCCTTGATTCTTGGGCACATCATTGGTGAACTGTTTTATTTGAATTATTTGCATACTGTACACAAGGAGGGATAGCTCATGCTGATGCTTTCCACCCTGTTTATAGTTATCTAGTCTTTTTGCCAGTAATCTTAGTATGGTGTAACTCTTTATTGATGAAACTAATATTTGTCATGCTCTGATTAGCATTAACACTCCTTGAGCATTTACTGTGTATAGGGTATATACAGGGTGTCATGATATGTCAAAAGAAAAAAAGCATTGCTTACAATATTAACAATGGATTTTTTCTAAAAGTAAAAAGAAAATAATGCATTGATCAGCATATTATAGATCCCTATACCAAAGAGTCAGAATTCCTTGTAGTCCAACTTGTGTTTTGGTATATTAGCTTATAACTCTAGACAAATTATTTAATCCTTCCGAAGATATTTTCTCATGTTTAAAAAATAGGGGTAACAGTATTTGCCCTACCTATATGATAAATACATTATGAAAATAAAATGAGATAGTAGCTATTAAAGCACTTTAAAAATTTTCATCATTAATATAATGTGTGATTTAGAGTTCATGGACTTGTGCATTTATGGTTGTCTGATATGTGAACCATGAACTTCCTGATGTTCAAGCTGGTTTTAGAAAAGGCAGAGGAACCAGAGATCAAATTGCCAACATCTGCTGGATCATGGAAAAGCAAGAGAGTTCCAGAAAAACATCTATTTCTGCTTTATTGACTATGCCAAAGCCTTTGACTGTGTGGATCACAATAAAATGTGGAAAATTCTTCAAAAGATGGGAATACCAGACCACCTGACCTGCCTCTTGAGAAATCTATATGCAGGTCAGGAAGCAACAGTTGGAACTGGACATGGAACAACAGACTGGTTCCAAATAGGAAAAGGAGTACGTCAAGGCTGTATATTGTCACCCTGCTTATTTAACTTCTATGCAGAGTACATCATGAGAAATGCTGGACTGGAAGAAACACAAGCTGGAATCAAGATTGCTGGGAGAAATATCAATAACCTCAGATAAGCAGATGACACCACCCTTATGGCAGAAAGTGAAGAGGAACTAAAAGCTTCTTGATGAAAGTGAAAGAGAAGAGTGAAAAAGTTGGCTTAAAGCTCAACATTCAGAAAACGAAGATCATGGCATCCGGTCCCATCACTTCATGGGAAATAGATGGGGAAACAGTGGAAACAGTGTCAGACATTATTTTTGGGGGCTCCAAAATCACTGCAGATGGTGATTGCAGCCATGAAATTAAAAGACACTTACTCCTTGGAAGGAAAGTTATGACCAACCCAGATAGCATATTCAAAAGCAGAGGCATTACTTTGCTGACTAAGGTCCGTCTAGTCAAGGCTAGACGGTTTTTCCTGTGGTCACGTATGGATGTGAGAGTTGGACTGTGAAGAAGGCTGAGCGCCGAAGAATTGATGCGTTTGACCTGCGGTGTTGGAGAAGACTCTTGAGAGTCCCTTGGACTACAAGGAGATCCAACCAGTCCATTCTAAAGGAGATCAGTCCTGGGATTTCTTTGGAAGGAATCTTGCTAAAGCTGAAACTCCAGTACTTTGGCCACTTCATGCAAAGAGTTGACTCATTGGAAAAGACTGTGATGCTGGGAGGGATTGGGGGCAGGAGGAGAAGGGGACGACAGAGGATGAGATGGCTGGATGGCATCACTGACTCAATGGACGTGAGTTTGAGTGAACTCCAGGAGTTGGTGATAGACAGGCAGGCCTGGCGTGCTGCGATTCATGGAGTTGTAAAGAGTCGTACATGACTGAGTGACTGAACTAAACTGAACTGATATCACATTTTGTGTGTTAATTATAGTATGCCATTTTGGGCATACATGATGTTCAGTACTCTGTTATGCATTAGAAATATAGTTTTTCTCAAGAAGCTCACTTTACTAGCAAAAGGGAACAAGAAGTAATTGAGAGTGGTGCGCATCATTGTAATGCTCTGATTTGTTGCTGGTCCTGAAGTGTACAGATTACCTGAGATGTCATAGAAGCTATAGCCGTTGATGGAATAACAAGCTTGATTGTGTAGCAGTAAATTGACTTGTGCACTGTAAATGTCATTTTACCTTCTCCTGTAGCATTCACAACTAAGTTAGAGACACATCCCTTTCCTAGAAAGATTCTCTTTGGAAATGTATGGCAAAGAGCAAATATACTTAAGGAGAAAGAATTTCTAATATTCTGGAAAATGTTTGCAATATAAGTGATATGTTTTCAGCCAATTTTAAGAACCTGGGGATTATAAACTATCATAGTTTGGTAATGGTGTTATTGAGGGTGATGGGATGTTTGAGAATGATGTGCCTTTAAATGAATTCTACATATACCAATACAAAAGTTAGTGCTTCTGTGTCACTCAGATCAGTTCAGTCGCTCAGTTGTGTCCGACTCTTTGTGACCCCATGGACTGCAGTACACCATACTTCCCTGTCTATCACCAACTCCCAGAACTTTCTCAAACTCATGTCCATCGAGTTGGTGATGCCATCCAACCATCTCATCCTCTGTTGTCCCTTTCTTCTCCTGCCTTCAATCTTTCCGAGCATCAGGGTCTTTTCCAATGAGTCAGTTCTTCACATCAGGTGGCCAGAGTATTGGAGTTTCAGCTTTGGCATCAGTCCTTCCAGTGAATATTCATGACTGATCTCCTTTAGGATGGACTGGTTGGATCTCCTTGCAGTCCAAGGGACTCTCAAGAGTCTTCTCCAACACTACAGTTCAAAAGCATCAATGCTTAAGCACTCAACTTTCTTTATGGTCCAACTCTCACATCCATACATGACTACTGGAAAAACCATAGCTTTGACTTCGTGGACCTTTGTTGGCAAAGTAATCTCTCTGCTTTTTAATATGCTGTCTAGGTTGGTCATAACTTTTCTTCTTCAAGGAGCAAGCTTCTTTTAATTTCATGGCTGCAGTCACCATCTGCAGTGATTTTGGAGCCCAGAAAAATAAAGTCTCTCACTCTTTGCATTGTTTCCTCATCTATTTGCCATGATTTTAGATTTTTGAATATTGAATTTCACTCTCCTCTTTCAGTTTCATCAAGAGGCTCTTCAGTTCCTCTTCACTTTCTGCCATAAGAGTGGTGTTATCTGTATATCTGATGTTATTGATATTTCTCCTTGCAGTCTTGATTCCAGCTTGTACTTCATCCAGCCCAGCATCTCTCATGATGTACTTTGCATATAAGTTAAATAAGCAGGGTGGCAGTATACAGCCTTGATGTACTCCTTTCCCAATTTGGAACCAGTCAGTTCTTCCATGTCCAGTTCTAACTTGCTTTTTGACCTGCATACAGGTTTCTCAGGAGGCAGGTAAGGTGGTCTTATGTTCCAGTCTCTTTAAGAATTTTCCACAGTTTGTTGTGATCCACACAGTAAAAGGCTTTAGTGTAGTCAATGAAGCAGAAGTAGATGTTTTTCTGGAATTCTCTTGCTTTTTCTGTGATCCAATTTCTGGTTTCTCTGCCTTTTCCAAATTCAGCTTGAACATCTGGAAGTTCTCGGTCACATACTATTGAAGCCTAGCATGGAGAATTATGAGCATTTCTTTGCTAGTGTGTGAGATGAGTGCAATTGTGCGCTGGTTTGAGCCTTCTTCAGCATTGCCTTTCTTTGGGATTGGAGTGACAACTGACCTTTTCCAGTCCTGTGGCCACTGCTGAGTTTTCCAGATTTGCTGGCATATTGAGTGCAGCACATTAACTGCATCATCTTTTAGAATTTGAAATAGCTTGACTGGAGTTCCATCAACTCCACTAGCTTTGTTTTTAGTGATGCTTCCTAAAGCCCACTTGACTTCACACTCCAGGATGTCTAGCTCTAGGGGAGTGATCACACCATCATGGTTATCTGGGTCATGAAGATCTTTTTGTATAGTTCTTCCATGTATTCTTGCCACCTTTTCTGCTTGCCATCTTCTGCTTCTGTTAGGTCCATACCTTTTCTGTCCTTCATTGTGCCCATTTTTGTATGAAAAGTTCCCTTGGTATCTCTAATTTTCTTGAAGAGATCTCTAGTCCTTTCCATTCTATTATTTTCCTCTATTTCTTTGCATTGATCACTGATGAAGGTTTTCTTTTCTCTCCTTGCTATTCTTTGGACCTCTGTGTTCAGATAGGTATATCTTCCTTTTCTCCTTTGCCTTTCACCTCTCTTCTTTTCTCAGCTATTTGACTTCTCCTCAGACAACCATTTTGCCTTTTTTGCATTGGTTTTTCTAGGGGACGGTCTTGATCACTGCCTCCTGTACAGTGTCATGAACCTCTGTCCATAGTTCTTCAGGCACTCTGTCTATGAGATCTAATCCCTTGAATCTATTTGCCACTTCCACTATATAATCGTAAGGAATTTGATCTACCTGAATGCTGAATGCATTCATACCTGAATGCTCTAGTGGTTTTCCCTACTGTCTTCAGTTTAAGTCTGAATTTTGCAATAAGGAGTTCATGATCTGAGCCACAGTCAGCTCCCAGTCTTGTTTTTGTCACTGTATAGAGCTTCTCCATCTTCGGCTGCTACCCAAAGTGACATGTCTGTGTCACTACCCAAGAGCTATGTCTGCACACATCCAGTCTCTGAAGCCTTAGGAGACTCCTATATTTCGTATTCTAGGTGGACATGCTGTGCATCTCAAATTTAGTGGTTGTGTTAGTCAGGGTTATCCAGAGAATAAAAACCAATAGGATACACATACATGCACACAGAGAATGAGAGAGGGAGAGATAATGAGGTGGGGGGGATTGATTTATTTTAAGGCATTGGCAAGTCTGAAATCCATGAGGTGGTACCGGCAGGTTGCAGATTCAACCTGCCGTAGGAGTAAGGCATCTGAAATCTGTAGGGCAGGGCAGCAAACTGGAAGCTCAGGCAGGGTTTCTTGTTACAGTCTTAAGGCAGAATTGCTGCTTCCAGAAATCTGTCTTTTTTCTTAAGTCCTTTAACTGATTGAGGGCCACTACCACCCACTCCAATATTCTTGCCTGGAGAATCCCATGGACAGTGGAGCCTGGGAGACTATAGTCCATGAGGTTGCAAAGAGTTGGATATGACTGAAGTGACTTAGCATGTACACACAACTTATGGAGGGCATTTTGCTGTATTTAATATCTACTGATTTAAATGTCAGTCAAATCAAAAAAATAGCTCCATAGCAACACTTGGATAGGTGTTTGACTCAAAACTTAGCCAAGTCAACATGCGCAATTAAGCGTCACAGGGGTCAGTGACCTTCAGAGTTCTAGTCAATGATTAGTGTAATCCTGAGCCTGTCCGTAGGGGTATATAATCACATTTATCTTCTGTGTAGATAATCAAAAACTAAATATCTCAGAATGTGGGGTCCTGAGCTTCTGTCTAATCCTAAAATATGACCTGTTTCATTCTAGAATATAAAATGCTATATGATTTGCATAGATTCCTCCCAAGTGCGGTCTGCTATCACTCTCCAGCTCTTCTCCCCTTGAGGTTAGGGTTGATACTCCTCTCTTGGCATCTCTTGGCCAGGAGGCTACATCTTATCCCAGGTTCTCCAGGTTGCACACTGCTCTATTAGTGGTACAGATCCTGTACAGTCCCAGACCAGAGTTAGTAATGCAAACTGTTTAACCTTTCTAGAATTGAAACACAACCTAGAGTACAAGGAAGTGCATTTCATTTTCATACTTTTCCTTGGCTGAAGCCCTCTTTGCAAATGTTTCAAGTATTCTGCCTTCTTGTCCAGCTGCAGTATTTTGCTATTTCTTTAGAAGTGGTAACTAGATCTATCCACCATCCATCCAGCCTCATCTCTGGTGTTACTTGGTGCTTACATTGTTCCAGCGTGATCTCAGGGGAATCAGAAGATATGCTTAGTTGCGATCCTGAAAGCTTGAAATGTAGTTAGGGGACATGAAGCTGATATTTATAGTGAAGCTACTGTAGCTTTACTATAAGAGAAAGAGAAAATGCTTATTCAATTAATTATTTTAACACCCAAAAGAGATTTGCTGATAAACTGGAATTTTTAGACTACAGGCATGAGTGGTTGATCTCATTGATTAGCTTATTACAAATAATCCATTTATTGAGTCATCCCTAACTTAATTCTAGAAGGAAAGCTGAAGTTTTTTTGAAGGCATAGTAAAAAGATTAGGACTCTTTCTTCTATAAAGAAAAAAAGATTATAAAGGAATATGTACTGAAGTCTATAAAATCATAATGTAGATTATACCAAACCAAAAGAGCATAACAATTTTATTACTAAGTTTACAACTGTACACATTCTAAAACATAGTAGTATCTCATTCTAGTCAGAAATAGAATCTAGTAAATTCCATATTTCTGTTTTGTCCTGTCTTAATTGATTAAAAATGCTGTTTAGAAAATTATGATTGAGAACAGATATATCCTAAGTTTTCTTTTTTAAACAAAGTGCAAGTATATGTTTTACATATTTGCTTTTACTTAGGAAAAAAAGCTTACTTAGGAAAGTACAACTTGGGTGTAGTACCATGTGGTGTAAACAACTGAACTATTTTACTTTTTACTTTCCTATGAATGAGCCAGTATATATTTATTACTGGAGTTCCAGCTGTAAAATTCAGGTAAGAAGTTTAAATATACCCTAGAGTATTATTTTAAAATAAATGTGTTTCTTTCAAATAGAATACCAACCTTGGTCTATGACATTTAGGGGAGAAATTAAAATATTAAACTTTTATTACCTAGTAAACTGAAAATAAAGTAAAGGTTAAATAAATACAAAGCAGAAAAAAATGTATATATATACAAAATCACAACGTCTAAAAGGACAAACAGTTTACTGTTCTCTCCTGCGGGAGCTTTATCAGCAGTAGTAAGTAATTCCATCTTTAGGTCAGTGCTAGTACTCAAAAATGTAAACAAGTATGTACTTTGTCTATATAAAGAAATATGCCATACGGTTTATACTTCTTTATAGATATCAAACAACTAAATGAATTGTTTCAATGCACCAGTAGGGGCCAGCAAAGAGCTCTTAGAGTTTTTCAGAATAGAGTTGGCATTGAGATATGTTTATTTGATGTGTTAAATCCTTTTTAGACTTCTTTACTTACCACAACACTCTCTTAAGTGAATGAATTGCATAGACAGTGGAATAAAATATCTTGTGTGCTCAAACTATATTAGGGTATAGTTTTTCTGTCTAATCTGCATATATTTTTAATGGAATGTTTGCTTAGGCTATTTCTTGGCAGAGTTTTAATAGTCAAAATATAAATGGAATCATTTAAAGACTGTACTGCTTGGCTGGAAAGGCCTTAAAATTACAGGAGAAAATGCTTGGTGACAGCTTCTCACAAACGTTTTTTTTCTCAGACCTATGCTCAATTTTTGCAATGGTATTACTAGGCAAATTTTGTATTTCGATCCTTCAGCTTTCACTTTTTATAAGTACGTAGTGTTTTGGAAACTAAAATATTTATGTTTGGTTTAATGCTAAACTTTCAATTCACCCCCGCAGTTTTGGTGTTTCCAAATATATACAAACATTTGAACTTTCTCCTTTTAAAAATATTAACAGTCTATATTCCTTTCTACATTTACTAAGTTGACTGGATTCCTAGTATGGCCACTATTTGGAAATGCAATCCTTGATTTGATACTCAATTACATGGAGTTTCGTTCCTACCAACTTCCTGTAATTCTATCCCTATGGGTAAAAATATTAGTGGTCAAACTCTGCTGGAGAAAGTATAGGCACCGTGATTCACAGAGTTAAATGTTCATTTAGTAGAGCTGGAGTGAAAAAAATACTGTTTCAACTTGAAATGCTAGAAGATTGTTGTTCTTGTGTTACTCATTCATGCAAATTGGAGAAGGTATAATTGAAACAAGGTTGGCAGTGTTTGAGGCAGTGTGCTGCAGCTGAGCTCAGCTTAAAGGTCGCTGGAAATCAAGTGCTTTGTAAGTGAAGGCATTTTGACTACAAGCGATTCAAGACATTTTGGAAACGTCAGTCTCAGGAATGGGCCGTCTTTTTCTTTCATATGCTATCTGGTCTTTAAGATTTTGCTTAGGATAAAGACTACTACTTCTGAGCTCTTTCAGGCACACAAATGATTTTTTCTTTTGCTGCAGTGCAGCTGCTTCTAGCCTGTCTACCGACAGAGATCTTTGTTATGACTCTCAGCCCTTAACATGTTTGGAAATGAGAACAAATGGCACAAAGCTTACGATTGCACTTTGCAGCCAGAAGAAGCAATACTTATCCTTTGTCAGAAACCTCCGGAGATGATTTGGATAGCAGCATTCACATGTGCTTCACGAGACCAGCACGGATTTCAACGGCGAACGTGGTTCAAATGAAGCTGACTCCCAAACAGACTGCATTAGCTCCGTTAATAAAGGAAAACCTTAAGTCTCGGGAAAGATCATCTTTTCCTTCACCTGAAAATGTTCATAAAAAGAGCAGCTGTCTGCAGATATCATTACAACCAACAAGGTACAGTGGATGTCTTCAGTCTGGCAATGTCTTAGCTGATGGTGATGATGCTTCATTTACTTGTGTCTTAAAGGATGGCAGTGCTGTGGTTGATAACGAACTGAATGCCACGGATGATGGTAACCTCTTAAGCAGTCCTGCCATTTGCAGTGGTAGTCTTGGTAACTTTTCAGCCAGTGAAAATGGGTCTTACAGCAGCAATGGTAGTGATTATGGGTCCTGCACAAGTATCACCAGTGGAGGTTCATACACCAACAGTAGCATCAGTGACAGCAGTGGTTATACTTTTCCACCAACTGATGATACCTTTTTTGGTGGAAATTTATCTTCTGACAGCGCCTCCAATAGAAGTGTGCCAAACAGGAATACTGCTCCATGTGAAATTTTCTCAAGTACAAGTACAGTTCCCTTTGTCCAGGATGACTTGGATCATGGACTAGAGATTATGAAATTGCCAGTGAGCAGGAACTCGAAAATTCCACTAAAACGTTGTTCATCCTTAGTCATTTTTCCTAGGAGTCCTTCAAATACACCACCAACTTCTCCAACAAGTACAGGTACTCTTCCAAGCAAAGGATCCTATCAGACCTCACACCAGTTTATTATTTCTCCTAGTGAAATTGCCCACAGTGAAGATGGCACTAGTGCTAAGGGATTTCTTTCAACAGCTGTCAATGGACTTCGGTTATCCAAGACAGTCTGTACTCCCGGAGAAGTAAGAGACATACGACCTCTTCACAGGAAGGGCTCATTACAAAAGAAAATCATTATTGCAAATACTAGTCCAAATCAGACTGTCTGTGAACAGCCATCTGAAGGATATTCTTGTGTTTCACTGCATTTTACCCAACAGAAAGCAACTGCATTAGATTGTGAAGCAGCAAATGGTGATTGTAAACCAGAGATGTCAGAAACTGAGCTTAATTCTGATCCAGAGTTTATTAAGCTTATGCATAGGACATCTGCATGTTTACCATCCTCCCAAAATGTAGATTATCAAATAAATATCAGTGGACAGTTGGAAAGACCAAATTTACAGATAAACAAAAACCATGCTCTTTTACAGAGAAGTATTTCATTGGGGGGAACTTATCCAAATGTTTCCTGTTTATCTAGCCTTAAGCACAATTGTTCTAAGGGGGGACCATCTCAATTACTCATAAAGTTTGCATCTGGAAATGAAGGTAAAGTTGATAATTTAACCAGAGACAGCAACAGAGATTTCACAAATGAACTACCTAATTCTTTAAAGCATTCTTATAAGGTAAGTTTCCTTTGGTTTTGGAAAATGTTAGTTTATACTAGAATAGCTCTGTGAAATATTTGGTAAAATTTATTATAACTTGGCTGCTTTATATATTTTCTTGGTCCTTAGCTAGCAAGTACTTTGTAGTCATGAATTTGATATTTGTGAATCTGAAAAGTGCCTAATAGTTTTTTACTCTATTTATTATTTTATCAGCATACAAGATATGCATTAAAAAAAAACCTTTCCAAAGTGATTTAAGCCATAAAACATTCTGTAGCATAAGAACAGGCTTTAAATAATAATTTTTTAATAATATTTTGCCTTAGTATATTTTCCCTTAGTATATTTTCCCCTTGAGTGGCATGGTGTTTTAAAGTCTAACTCCGTATTTCATTCTTATTTTCAAAAATGCTCATTTAGTATTTATTTTAAAGCATTATAAATGCTTTAAGCATTAAGCATTTTGAAAAAAAAGCCCTTTTAAGCCCTCTTTAAGCATTATGAAAAAAAGTAAAATATAGAAAGCCACTTAAAGTATTAAACAGTAAAAAGTCTACTTAAATGTGAAACTTTTCTTATAGGTGAACATAGAGAAAATATTTCTTTGAAATACATATATTTATTTGATCATTGATAAAAACTATTATACTGAATGTTTAAAGCAGAGGAAAAATAAATGGTATTTGCATTTGTATATACCCTTAACCACAGGAATTTTGTTCCACCCTGTTTTTCTTTAGCTACCAGTTAAGGGTGCCTTCTAAAATGTAACTCATTCTTTCAATAATATTGAACTCTAAATTTTATATTTTTATGGTTTCAATTGCTAGGCATTTTCTAGTTATCTTATTAATTTGTTAATTTTGCTTTATTATAGTAGTAATTTAACTCCAGTGAATCTTAACCAAAACAGTTTTTTAGTGTAATTTGGCCATTCCAGAGTATTTTAAGTGTTTTGAACTTGAATAGATTTTTCAAATTTCTGTGTTTGGAAGATCTTGCCAGATTTTAGGAAATTTTAAAAGAAGTATTTCTGACTAAACCAATTCTAGATGACAGTACATGATAGTTTGAGGCAAAGAAACTTATCTGCTTATCTGTGTTTATATAACACTTACTATCAAAATTAAAGTGTTTTTTTAAATTTCTGGGCAAATAAAATATTAAATATTTGCTAATTTGTTTTTTCTCTTTTGAAATCTGATGAATATAATAATTCTTATTATCAATGCCCAGATGTTAATATAAGCAACTACTTTACTGAGGATGAATAAAAATCACATTTCATATTCTGATGTATGTTTTAGAATTATTAATTTTGTTTGCAAAACTTTTAAAACACTAACTGTTAGGAGATTATAATCCATTCAATTATTTTGTCTTCTAATAAAAGCAATTAAGTGATACTGTGAAAAAACACATTAGTAATTTGCTAATTGAATTACATGTACCTTATAAATTTATTTAACATTTAATGAAATAATTAACCTGATACAAATAATTGACCTAGAAATATTTATAAAAATATTCTTTAAAGAATTGATTTTGTGGTAATATTATAGTTTGTTGTTGTTGATACTTTTGAAAAAATGGTCTTTTTAATGTTTTAAAATTAAATTTGACTGCCTTTTGTGTGGCTAAAATATATACTTTCACTGGTTTTTCTTTAAAATTGAGTAAGCTAACTGAAACATATTTTGTGACAGCTGAATGCCTAGCTTTCTGCAGATTCTATTTTTTGTTAGATTATTCAATTATAAAATAGTTCAAGTGTGTAATTTGCTGGAAAGCTCTAAGTTGTTCTTCCTCTTAATGTTTATTAAACAACTTTTTATATAAGAATTGTAAACAACATAGGACCATTAAACAACACATACTAGATCTAAATTGATCTAATTGATTAGTGGTAAATTAAGGGCTTGTTTTAAGAGGAAAATAGTAATGTTGTTTTTTCTAAACATAGCAGTGACAACAATAATGGGGTTTTAGAAATAATCCTGTGTTTATCAATAATTATATATTAATCTAATTATAGTGTTATATTGTAACTCACTTATAAATAAACAGCTCCCAAAATATTTCCCATGACTCCAGTTAGTCTGGGTTAGTATTATGATATGCTGAGTCTGGATTCACATTTAACAAGTTGATATTAGAGTAGCATTTAGTAATGTCAGCTATCTGTACCCAGCAGCCGTGAAATTAAATCACTGCTTTGGTCAGGGACCCTGGTTTCTAAAACATGAAGAGGTCTACAGATTCTTTTCTTCAGTGTTTAGCGTCCAGTCTCTAGCAGAATAGTGTCCAGTCTCTAACTCTATAATCAACAGCTCATTAATAGCTAATTAGTTCAATCTAGTGAGAACTTTTATATGTATCTGCAACTTGGTTCTGTGTGTTGTTTACAATTTAGAATGAAGAAGAGACTTTGTAACCTGCATGATCATGTTTATTTCACTTATTTGGCTTCAAAGGATGTACCAATAACTGGCATATATTTATTGTATGTACTTTTTGAGAGACGATATTACTTTTGTAAAGGCTTTATAATCTGGAAGTAGGCATTTGACATTTTAACACTGTGTGTCTTATCAGCTTGATCAAGAGAGAGATTAAGTAGGTGAAATGGTTTTTATTCAGTTACAAAAATTACCACTAGATTTCTAAAATCTGTGTAATTGTTAGTTTACTCTGTTATTGTTTCACTTTCCCCTATCTATGTTTTAAAAATTTCCTGTGCTGTTAGGATGCTCAGAAATTTCATTGCCCTGTTATTTTAAATACTTCAACATTTGCCCCAGCTTGTTAATGTCTTCCATTCTTCATGTATATGCATATTTTTATCAGAAAGTTTGGCTTTACATTTTTCTTTTTATTGTAAAGGTTTTTGTTTATTTTCTGTTATTTAATCTCGGATAGGTAAATTGCTTAAGCCTGGTATGGTAGAACTTAAAAAAACTGTCTCAATTATTTCAAAGCCTTTAAAACTAATCTCAAGATTGTACATTTCAATAATATATTTAGTTGTTCTTCCCAAAATAACTGTTTTAAATATACACTATTTTCAGTGTTCCATTATTTTCTGTCCTCATTTTATTAACTTTAGCAGGATATTTAGAGACATTTGGTTACGTTTATTTTGAACACTTAATCTTTCCTATAAAAATCAATATAGTTTATAAATATTGACTCTAAAACTGTGATGCAACAATGTTAATGACCAGTTTTAGAAACTTGGCAAGAAGTATGTGCTTGTACATGTGCATTTCTTAGAACTGAAGAACTAAAATACTAATTTCAGGGTGGTTCAGGGAGCTAAATTGTTTTCTTCAGAAATATTTTGCATTTCTCTGGAGATGTTTCTTTAATTCATTCATCTAGCACATGTGTGAGTGCCTCCTGTTTGCCAGGCATGGACTCAAGCTCTGGGAATAAAAGATAATAAAGTACAATGTCTTCCTGGGGGAAATCCCATTCTCCTTAGAGACATATTGGTAGACAAGAAAAATCTCAGACTAAAATGTGATGTGCTGAAATAGAGCTGTATATGAAAAAGTGAGAAAAATGCAACAATATTTGTCTGAAGGAGAGGACTGGGTTGGTAGTCAAAGGCTTCACAGGGGAGGTGACATTTGAGCTGAATCCTAATGGGTGAGTTGGAGTTCCCCAGGCAGAGAATCAAGGAGGATATTTAGGGCAGGGATTCTCAATCTCAGCACTTTTTTGTTGTGGAGGGCTGTCCTGTGTCTTGTAGGATGTAAGCAGCATCCCTGGTGTCCATTTACTCAATGCCAGTGGCATCATCTCCCTCAGTTGTCACAATCAAAAAATGTCTCTGGACATGGCCAAATGCCCGCCAGGGGCAAACCTGACTGCTACTGGGACGCATTGCTGTAGGCAGAAGCAAGCACACATACAAGGCTGGAGGTGTGAAAGGACCGCACTGTAAGCAGTTCAGCATGACTGGAGTACACAAGAGTCCAGGATGTGGTCGATGGTAACTCTGGAAGTGGTGGGAGTTCCATTGCGCGGAGCACCTCATGCTGAAGGAAAGCAGCGTGTCTCCTGCCGATAGACAACAGTTAGGCGATGGAAGTTGTTATTGAGAGTGTAGCGTGCCTACTTTTGTGTTTTTAGATGATAATTTTTTTTATGACACCATGGATTATAAGTGAAT
Source organism: Ovis aries (assembly GCF_016772045.2). Lineage (NCBI taxonomy): Eukaryota > Metazoa > Chordata > Mammalia > Artiodactyla > Bovidae > Ovis > Ovis aries. The sequence goes on from NC_056060.1 coordinate 52,615,269, forward strand.
TAAACTTTTCTTCACTTGGCCAACCAGGTGAATAGTGATGGCATGAACTAAGATAGGGAATTCAGGAGAAGGGGCCAGATTGGGAGGGCAAAGAAGAAACCATGAATTATTAAGTTTTTGTCCTGAGAAGTTGCCCTGGTAGTACTGCTGTCAAGTAGGGTAGTTGGAGATATGGGCTCTGGCTCAGGAGAGGAGTGAGAGCTGGAAATGTAGCTTGGGAGTTAAGCATCTAGTCAGACTTCGGTAAGGATGGACTGGAAAAAGCATGATAGTGAGATGGGAGGAGTGATAAATCAGAGTTCTGGGGGCTACTAACTTGGGAGAAACAGTGGAGGAGGAGATAAAAAGGAGAGTAAGAGTCACTAGAGGGGCAGAGAGGCCAAAGGAGCTTAGAGGCCTGAAAGAAAAGAGAGTGGAAAATTCAGGGCGGGCAGCACACAGTGCCATGGAATTTATGTGTCCACTGAGTGTAGGAGGTCTTCATGACTTTACTAGGAGTAGGCTCAGGAGGATAGTGTGAAAGCCTGGATGAGAAAAGAATGAAAGAGGTAAGGAAGCAAAACAGGCATCGCTTGTTTGCTCAGTGTCACAAAAATAGTCATGAGTTAGTGTAGACAAGGTTTATATTTAATGGCTACAATGTAGAGGACATGCATGGTGTTAGGCAGATATAATTGCCTAAGACAAATTGTCTGTTACAAGAATATTTCAGCCTGTTCTCTAGGAGAAAAAAAGTTCTGTAGCTCCCTGTTATTTCACCTTAGAACAAGAGAATAAGTGAGCACAGGCAGAGAAAACTGAAGTGGAGAGTCAGCAATATGAAATGAAGGGAAAAAATTAGGAGTGAAAATGTGAGATGGCCTATGAGTAGGCATAACTCTTGGTGAACAGCATTATTCAAATTTTCTCCTGCCCCTCCCTTCCACCAAAAATAAGACAAAACAAAAATAGAGCTTCTAGGTAGAAAACAAGTCAGGGTTTAAGGCTGCTTCCTAGACACTACTTGGAGAAGAGGCCCTCTGTCTTTCTGTCACCTGCTTCTTCCAGGATATGGAGCCCACTGCAGCTACCTGTTGTGAGGCCAGTCCCTTCTAGATCTTCTCTCCCCTTATAGGGAACAGGATAGATGAGAAGAAGCTAGGATCAGAGCCTTTGTGGGCAGAAGGGTCTTGGCAGAGTCCCTGGGTGTGGCTGCCAATGTGTTGAGGTCAGGAAGATGGTTAGCAGAACAAATGAGTTCTGAGAAAAGGATCCAATGATCTTGTCAGCATATCCACAAAATACCTGAAATCTTGCTCAAGTGTGTGGTTGGGTTATTCTTTGTTGGCCAAATGTGAGACTGGAAGGCTATGCTCAGGTAAAGACCCAACACTGAGAGATACAAGAGCTTTTCAAAATAAGAGGTGAACACATCTGTGCTTGTTCAGTGAGATACTGGGAGGAAGCTCTCGACATAGCAGCAGCTGTTGGAAAGTAATTTTACTTTCACTGAAACTTAAAAAACCTGTATAATATAAGTAGAGCAGCTCTGAGAACTTGGAAGGGCAAGAAACTAGCATGTTTATGTACCTTATAACCCAATTCATGGGTGGGTCATAATAAAGAACACCTTGACCAAAAGATCCCATGATGTTTCTAGTGAGGTTCTGGAATATCTAGGGGTGGGGGGAGGATCATGCTTTCTCTTGATTTAGATATATTACATCTAAGATAAAACTGTAACACTTAAAAAATTTTATTACCAAGCAAAAAGAAGTTTATATCAAAAATATTGGTGGTATAAGGGACAATGTCTTTAAATGCAGTTGTTCATTAAATACAGAAACATTCTTAACTGAATTTTTATCTTTTGTCCTTCTTGCCAAAGCTGAGTATAGCATTTTATGATATAGCTAAAATAATAAATCTAGGACTGCTTCCTTTTTTCTCTCTTTTCTCTCAAATGTTTGTTGGTAAGCTGCCTTCTAATGCTTTAAGGATTGCAATTAGAGAATAGTTCATGAGGTCATCGTTTGGACTACCAATTTTCAAATTTTCATGTGTGTGTACATCTCCTAGAAATCTTATTAAAAGGCAGATTATGGTATAGTAGGTCTGAGTGGGGCCTGAGGGTTCTGTATATCTAACATGCTTCCTAGGTCATACCAATGCTGTTAAAATTCCTCAAACACACTTTGAGAAGCAAGACTTAAGACCATTAAAAAATGAGAACAATAATACAGTTCATAGTTGAAATATCCAGCGAGTCTGTCTTCCACTTTTGCATAAAGAACAACTGTATGTATACCATGGTCAGGGCTAAGCTGATTTGCAGGACGTTTTAAATCCACTTGGACATTTACACTAGTTATTGGTTGAGACTACATAATACAGAAGAGATTGTTTGGACCAAAAGCCATTCAAGAGCTCAGTTTAGGGTACTACTGAGAATGTTTGAATCTTACATTGGTTTATGTAATGAAATGAAATGCCATCTATAATCAGTGCTTACTATGAGCTATCCTTTTGATAGATCTATAAGGAGAAAGTGAAAAAAAATCCTTTATGTGTAATTTTGTGATGCTACTTAAATGTATATATTCCTTCTTAAGCATAAATTGATATATGAAAATCTTAGGAACTGATCGGAGCAAGTGAAGAAATCTTATTGGTAGCTGAGTTTTTATGGTCTTTATGGCCTAAATTCAGGAAGCCTATGTGTATGTCAGTTCAGTTCAGTTGCTCAGTCGTGTCCGCCTCTTTGTGACCCCATGAGTTGCAGCACATCAGGCCTCCCTGTCCATGACCAACTCCCGGAGTTCACTCAGACTCATGTCCATCGAGTCAGTGATGCCATCCAGCCATCTCATCCTCTGTCGTCCCCTTCCCCTCCTGCCCCCAATCCCTCCCAGCATCAGAGTCTTTTCCAATGAGTCAACTCTTCACATGAGGTGCCCAAAGTACTGGAGCTTCAGCTTTAGCATCATTCCTTCCAAAAGAAATCCTAGGGCTGATCTCCTTTAGAATGGACTGGTTGGATCTCCTTGCAGTCCAAGGGACTCTCAAGAGTCTTCTCCAACACCACAGTTCAAAAGCATCAATTCTTCGGCGCTCAGCCTTCACAGTCCAACTCTCACATCCATATATGACTACTGGAAAAACCATAGCCTTGACTAGATAGACCTTAGTCGGCAAAGTAATGTCTCTGCTTTTGAATATGCTCTCTAGGTTGGTCATAACTTTTCTTCCAAGGAGTAAGTGTCTTTTAATTTCATGGCTGCAGTCACCATCTGCAGTGATTTTGGAGGCGCCCAAAATAAAGTCTGACACGGTTTCCACTGTTTCCCCATCTATTTCCCATGAAGTGATGGGACCAGATGCCATGATCTTCGTTTTCTGAATGTTGAGCTTTCAGTCAACTTTTTACTCTCCTCTTTCACTTTCATCAAGAGGCTTTTGAATTCCTCTTCACTTTCTGCCATAAGGGTGGTGTCATCTGCATATCTGAGGTTATTGATATTTCTCCTGGCAATCTTGATTCCAGCTTGTGCTTCTTCCAGCCCAGCATTTCTCATTATGTGCTCTGCATATAAGTTGAATAAGCAGGGTGACAATATACAGCCTTGACGTACTCCTTTTCCTATTTGGAACCAGCCTGTTTTTCCATGTGTGTGTGTTTAGTCACTAAGTCATGTCTGACTGTTTGCGTATCCATGGACGGTAGCCTGCCAGGCTTCTCTGTCCATGGGATTTCACAAGCAAGAATACTGGAGTGGGTTGCCATTTCCTTCTCCATCCGGGAGTATAAAAGACGTTAAATATTTCACGTTAAGCAATGAGAAAAAGGGAGCATAGCAAGAAAAAAGTTGAAGGTGGGGAGATAGGCAGGCAAAGAGGCAGGCAAATATAAATTTTCTAGAATTGGTTGAATCTAGAGAAGGGGTTAGCAAATGAATAATCTTTTCTGGGCTCTCATTTACTAGAATATTGTTCCCTAAATCAGAGACTGCTAGATCCTTAGTACCTAGAACAGTGCATAGCTCAAAATAGACACTCATTAAGTATTCATTAAATTAATGATCGAAGCCAAGGGACCCTTTGTAATGGGGTATAGATGGCTGTAGAATCTGGTAGGTGACTAGAATCTGAGGGTGACCAGACAACCTCGCACAAACAGATAACCAAACTGGGATATCTGAGGGATGACTGTAATGATGAGTGGGAGCTTCTTGATGCTTCATCCTCTGCTTGAAAGAGTGGCACTCTTAAATGAATACCTTGTCCCTGGGGTGGATGCCAATGGAATATTATGACCGTGACTCAAGGATTCGTTTCCACAGTGGAGTCTGATTCATAGCCTACATATTCCACTAACTGGTGCCGTAGAACTGTGTGTCTGGGTAGAGGCTCAGATCAAGTTTTCTAAAAAAGAAGATGGAATGGATCAGAAGTTTTAAGAATATTTAAACACAGGCCATTTGACTAGCTTTTAAGTTCATCTTTGTTTAATAAAATGATTTCATTTCAGACTTGATGTAACAGCTGATTTCTCACCATTTTTCTTGGGGTTTTAAGTAACTGTTTTAGCTAAGAATGACCTTTACCTTTTGTACCAAGGCTGAAAGACTGAACCCTCTTAAGGAGTCTCAGAGCTTAATGGAAACTCAAGTTATCTTCTAAGCAAATGAGTTTAACAAGTATTTATCAGAAATAGAATATGTGCCTACTGTGAGTGGCAAATATTATTCCTGGCTTTGAAGAGTTTGTGCTTTAGACAAGAAGACAGCATTATCTGTTTAAATAAAGAACCAGAAAACAACATAATGTATAATAATGTTCATACGCCTACTTCAGGCAGGTAAACACCTAAACTCTGAGTTATGGGTTTGTCTATATAATTTTTAACTAATTCAAATTTTTGTCAAGATGACACAGATGCTTGTTTTAAAACTCAGGTGTTTTCTTACTGAAGATTTCCTTTCTGCCTTTTTCTCTGTGTTCCCTCTCCCCAGAATTCCTATTAGCCCAAGTTTGTACATCTTGGATTGATCTTATAATTTGCTTTTCTCTTCTGTTTCCTGTTTCTTTGCCTCCTTATTTTGCTTTCTGGAAGATTTCCCCCAAATGTTCCCTAGTCTTTAATTTTAAAATTTTGGTTGCTTTAGTTCCTAAAGTTCTATCTTGTTTTCTGATGATTCCTTATTTTTATTCTTGCTTTAGAAGTGCAGTCTCTTATTTCTCTGAGAATATTTTACTTAAGGCTTTTTCTTTTGAGTTTTGTTATGGGTCCTACATTGTGTCTGGTTCCTGTGGGTCACTTTGCTGCTGTTGTTTGTTTCTCTTTGTTATTAGATGAAAAATTTCCTCCAGGTGTCTGGTGAACCTTGGCTGTCTGTTCATATTTGAGAGTGAGTCACTATGAAGCTATCTGGATGCTCTGTAATTGGGTGAGGCTTTTCAGATGGTAAGCTTCATTGTCAGGAGTCTTCTAACTGTCAGTAACTGGAGGTCTTGTCTCAGAGGTCACTTTCTCCAGAGAAGAAACTTGCAATGATTGCCCAGTTATGTTTCATAGCTGTGGTGAGTGATAAACTAGGAATGGAGGTGATTTATTTCACCAGTTCTGAAACTAAGTTAATTCAAGGTAAATCATGCCTTTAAAGTGATATTTACTTATCAAATTCTTAAGATACTAATTATAATTTAATTAATATACAGTCCGTAAGGTGCCTGATTTGCATAACTTGTCTGAAATACATTGTGTATATATATTCTAGAGGTGAAGATGCTCCCAGAAAGACCAGATTTAAACATCCTTTATAATAGAATATGTGGTTTCCTAAACACATCTCCCAACCTCTTAAATTCTTGGCAGTATATTTAAATGTAAATGGGGGTGCCTGTTCTCAGAGGAAGAGGATAGAGCTGTTAAAACTGTATTTTGGTACAGACAGACAGAAGGGAGAGGAGACCAGAATGCCCCCATGGTGGAGTAGAACATTGGATGCTCACTGGCTCACTGGCATGACATCATCTCAACTATGATTGTTTTAACTTGGACAAAATTCTGATATATTCCTCTTTTTTTTCCCCTTTAAAAAATAGACTTCATTTTAAAAAATTTTTATTGGGGTATAGTTGCATCACCAACTCAAAAGACATGAATTTCAGCAAAGTCCAGGAGATAGTGGGATGGATGAGCCTAGCATACTACAGCCCATGGAGTTACTAAGTCAAACATGACTTAGCAACTAAACAACAGATAGTTGCTTTATAATGTTGTGTTAGCTTCTGCTGTATGGCAAAATGAATCAGCTATATGTATGCTTATGATATGTTCTTTTTTAAACTTTGACCCAATATCTGTGAAAGGTTGAATCAGTCAACATATCGTGTTATGTACCACATTTCAAAAAACTCTTTGTGTTAGTGATTATCTCCATATTACAAATAAGAGAAAAAGATCAGAAAAGTTAAAAATTATTTAGTCAGGATCATGTCAAATAAATGTCATATTTGGACCAAAACTCAGCTCCAGTGTTGTATTCTAAAGCCCTTTTCTGCATTTCTAACCAGGAAGACTTCATTCCACACTGCATTAGGGGAAATCTACAAGATAAATAAAACTGCTTGGGGAAGGTTATTCTAGTAAAAATAAAAGGACAAAAAGAGAGTTGTCTAAAGGAAAATTTCCACTTAGGCTGACTACTACCTGATGAATAACTTTTACTCTCTGAAGAACAGATCAAATCCTGTTCAAGTCCAAATCAAGTCCTTTTTTCTTGCCATTGTTGAGTGAAAGTGAGGTTCAGGGATTATTTAAGCATATTTCTAGAGAACCAGTTTATCTTTCAGACTTTTCTTTTTCTTTTCTTCTGAGTTGTGATCCAACACTTATAATTACTTTCTTCTTCCTGATTAATTTTATGATCAAATAATGCATTCTGTGTGTTTCTACCTCCTACAACACTCTTTGAGTTTTATTTCTCTTCAATAACTATTATATCATAAACTACCTAAATCATAGTAAACCATAGGTCTTTTTTTTTCTCAAATATTTTTAAAGTTTTTATCATGGAAAATTTCAAACACGCACAAAAGTAGAAAGAATAATGCAGTGATCCCCCATGTATGCCCACAGTGAACTCTTGAGTTTCAGTAGTTACTAACATCTTGTCAATCAGGTAATCCATTTTTCCCCTTCCTTTTAAAATTAATTTTTACTGGACTATAGTTGATTTACAATGTTGTGTTAGTTTCTGCTAAGTGAGTCAGTTATACATACATATATATGTACATTCTGTACTATACAGTAAGTTCTTACTAGTTGGGGTCACACAGAGTTGGACACGACTGAAGCAACTTAGCAGCAGCAGTGTGTATATGTCAGTCTCAATCTCGTAATTTATCCCTCTCCCCCCACCCTATAGCCAGGAGATTGTCTTCTACATCTGTGACTCAACTTCTGTGCTGTAAATAGGTTCATTTGTACCATTTCTTTAGATTCCACATATAAGCGATATAATACGGTGTTTGACTTTGTCTGACTCACTTCACTCACTATGACAATCTCTGGGTCCATCCATGTCACTGCCAATGGCATTATTTTGTTCCTTGTTATGGCTGAGTAATATTCCATTGGTACCATGTCTTCTTTATCCGTTTCTCTGTCAATGGACATTTAGGTTGGTTCCATGTCCTCCCCTCCTTTATTTTTTATTTTTTTTTAGTAAATCCCATATATCTTATAATTTTACCCATAAATACTTGGAGTGCATCTGTAATGGAGAAGGACTGTTTAAATATACAAAGTACCATGCAGTCATCATTTTTAACAAAATTAACAGTAGTTCTGGACTGTTTTGACTGGATCTCTTTCTAAATCATCTAGGTCATCTTAGTATTGACATAGCTCTCTCCTTTAACATGTATCTGTCTAATTCTTCATCTGTGTTATGATGTTCATTCACTTTGGGGCTGAGTAAGCCAATTATTAGGCATAGGATTTTCTATTTCTTTAATCAGATAATTTTTGATAATATGTTTGTTACCAACATGATTGAGGCTGTCTTCAGAACCTAAAAGAAAAGTTAGAATTAGGACTTAGAGCTGATCACCTAACTACACCTTACCTCCACCTTAATTACCACAGAGCTGCCTTGAGAGTTCAAATATCTGGGATATCTACCTTCCTAATTCCCTGGTAGTGTGAAAATGTGCTCAATAACGAATTAGCTGTATTAATTCCTCTTAAAGCTTCTCTGCATCTTAATTTCATGTTTAGGGAATGAGAAGGATATGAAACTTGTTTTGAAGATCGGAAATTTTTTATCTGTTTGGCAAATAGTTGGTGCTCAGTAAAAAATGACTATTATTGTTTGCCTTATAGTGTTGTGAGAGTATATGAAGGTGTACTTTAAACTATAAGGTAATACAGTGCATAACATAATAGTTATTTTTTATATGTACAATCTGAATCATATATAAGTCTAAGAATCCAGGTTGACAGTTAAGTAATAGGAAATTAAAAGATGCTTGCTCCTTGGAAGAAAAGCTATGATAACCTAGACAGCATATTAAAAAGCAGAGACATTAGTTTGCTGACAAAGGTTCATCTAGTCAAAGCTATGGTTTTCCAGTAGTCATGTATGGATGTGAGGGTTGGACTATAAAGAAAGCTGAGCACCGAAGAATTGATGCTTTTGAACTGTGGTGGAGAAGACTCTTGAGAGTCCCTTGGACTGCAAGGAGATCCAACCAGTCCATCCTAAAGGAATTAGTCCTGAATATTTGTTGGAAGGACTGATGCTGAAGCTGAAACTCCAGTACTTTGGCCATCTAATGTGAAGAACTGACTCATCTGAAAAGACCCTGATGCTGGGAAAGATTGAAGACAGGAGGAGAAGGGGAAAACAGAGGATGAGATGGTTGGATGGCATCACCAACTTGATGGACATGAGTCTGAGCAAGCTCCGGAAGTTGATGATGTACAGGGAAGCCATGTGTGCTGCAGTCCATGGGGTCGCAAAGAGTCGGACGCAACTGTGTGACTGGACTGATTGAACAGGAAACACATGAAAAGGACACATTAAAAAGTAGTGTGAAAATACAGACTAGAAATCTGGGGAAGCATTTCTTTCCAAGACTCTAAACCAAATATCAATATATATTTTTCAAATGAACACAGTTTTTCCAAAGCCCTATTAAAAATTAAAGCTCAGATCTTTTCACTTATACTCAGTTTTGACTATGCATATTCTTGGAGACAAAACTTTGTCAAGACTTGATATTCAAAAGGAAGAAATAACTCAGCAAATTAATAGAAGAGAATTAAAATCTAGAAAACCCTCCAAGTGGACCACAAACCACTTTTTATGCAGTAACTGGTAGTGCTAAAGAAAGTGGTCCTATTATTTTTCCCCCCTCATTGAAAATGCTGATTCATAAGAGACAGCCTTACTTATCTTATGTCATTGACAGAGTCAGCTTCTAGCCCTAAGGTGATAGATTCCTTCTGTTCAATTTGTAGACTAAACAATTCCAGACTTCTCAAAAGGTGTATTTTAAATAGACTTTATTTTTTTAGAGCTAAGTTTTAGATTCATAGCATTAGTGAGCAGAGGTACAGAGATTTCCTATATTCCCTACCCTGGCCTATGCAGCCTCCTCCATTATCAGTATTCCCCACCAAAGTGGTACATTTATTACAGTCAGTCAATTTTGACATATCACTATCATCCAGAGTCCATAGTTTAATTTAGGGTCCATTCTTGGTGGTGTATATTCTGTAGGTTTGGACAATTTTAAAATGTCATGTACCCACGATTATAGTGTCATACAGAGTAGTTTCACTGCCCTAAAAATCCTCTGTGTTTTGCATCTTTATCCCTCCATCCCCTGTCCCTGGCAACCCATAATCTTTCTGCTTTCCCTATAGTTTTGCTTTTGCCAGAATGTCACATAATTGAAATTATACAGTATGTAGCCTCTTCAGTTGGGCTTCTTTAACTTAGTGTTAATAATACTCATTTAAGTTTCCTTCATCCTTTTATATAGTTTGATAACTGCTTGTTTTTTTTTTTAGTGCTAAATAATATTCTATTGTCTGTATATACCCTGGGTCTCCCTGGTAGTTCAGCTTGTAAAGAATCCACCTGCAATGCAGGAGACCTCAGTTCAGTTCCTGGTTCGGGAAGATCCACTGGAGAAGGGATAGGCTCCTCCCTCCAGTATTCTTGGGCTTCCCTGGTGGTGCAGCTGGTATTCCACTGTCTGTATATACCTTAGTTTATTCACCTACTGAGGAACATCTTGGTTGTTGCCAAGTTTGGGCAGTTGTGGATGAACCTGCTATAAATATCTGTGTGCAAGTTTTTGTGCAGATGTAATTTTTCAGCTTCTCTGGAAATATCCCAAGGAGTGTGATTGCTGGATCATATGGCAAGAGTAAGTTTAATTTTTTTAAGAAACTACCCAGATGTCTTCTGAAATGGCTATATTCATTTTTTTAATATACATTTATTAATTTTAATTGGAAGTTAATTACTTTACAATATTGTATTGGTTTTGCCATACATCAACATGAATCCACCACAGGTATCCCACCATCAATGAGTAAGAGTTCGTATCGTTCCATATCCTTACCAGCATTTGGTGTTGTCCGTATTCTGGATTTTGGTCATTCTTATATGTATGTAGTGTTTCACTATTGTTTTAATATGCATTTCCCTGATGACATATGATATTATGCTTATATGCCATCTGTATATCTTCTGAGGTGAGGTGTCTGCTAATGTCTTTGGACCATTTCTTAGTCATGTTACTTTCCTGTGGCTGAATTTTCAGCATTCTTTTTATATTTGGATAATAATCCTTTACAAATGTATTCTTTGCAAGCATTTTCTCCCAGTCGGTGGCTTTTCTTTCATTCTTTTGACAGTGTCTTTCAGAGAGTAGAAGTTTCTAATTTTAAGTCCAGTTTATCTGTTACTATATTTCTTTCATGAATCATGCCTACATTTAAAAGGTCATCACCAAACCCAAGGCCATCTAAATTTTCTGTTATGTTATCTTATAGGATTTGTATAACTTTACATTTAGGTCTGTGAACCATTTTGAGTTAATTTTTATGAGGGGTGTAAGTTCTGTGTCTAGATTCATGTTTTTTGCATGTGAATGTCCCATTGTTTCAGCACCATTTGTTGAAGAGACTATCCTGCTCTTTGCCAAAAACCTACATATTTATGTGGGTCTATTTCTGGGGTTTCTATACTATTCCACTGATGTGTTTGTCTTTCACCAATGGCACACTAGAATATTATAGTTTTACAGTGAGATACTATCAGTCCTCCAACTTTGTTCTTGTCCCTTAATATTTTGTTGGCTGTTCTGGGTTTTTTGTGTCTCTAGATAGTAAGCTTTAGAATCAGTTTTCAATAGCCACAAAGTAGCTTGCTGACATTTTGATTGGGATTGCCTTGAATTTATATGATATCTTGACAATATTAAGTCTTCCTATCCATGAACATAGAGTATCTCTCCATCTATTTAATTCTTCTTTGAATTCATTCAACAGAGTTTTGTAATTTTCCTCATATAGATCTTGTATGTATTTTGTTAAGTCATTTCTTAAGTATTTCATTTTGGGGAGTGCTATTGTAAATAGTACTGTGTGTGTGTGTGTGTTTTTTAATTTAAAATTCTACTTGTTCATTGCTAATATATAGGAAAACAATTGACTTTATTATCCTTTTAGTCTGTGACCTTGCTATAATTGCTAATTAGTTCAGAAGTTTTTTGGTCATTTTTTTTAGACTTATTTTCTACAAAGATGCTCATGTCATCTGCAAATAAAGACAGTTTGTTTCTTCTTTTCCAATCTGTATATGTTTTATTTCCTTTTGTTGTCTTATTACATAAACTAGGACTTCAGTACAGTGCTGAAAAGGAGTGGTGAAGGGGCACATCATTTATTTGTTCCTGATCTTAGTGGAACAAGATCTAGTTCCTGATCTAGTTTCTCACCAGTTAGTGTGATGTGAGGTGTAGGTTTTTTTGTAGATGTTTCTAATCAAGTTGAGAAAGTTTCCCTCTGTTCCTAGTTTATATCATGAATTTGTGTTGGTTTTTGTTAAATGTTTTTCCTGCACCTATTGTTATGATCATGTGATTTTTCTTCTTTAACCTGTTGATATGTTGGATCACATTAACTAATTTTTGAGTATTGAAATAACTTTACAAACTTGAGCTAATACCACTTGGTTGTGGTGTATAATTCTTTTTACACATTGTTGGCTTTAATTTGCTAATATTTTTTTGAGAATTTTTACTGCTATATTCATCAGAGATATTGGTCTGTGCTTTTTTTTATATATAATGTATTCATTTAGTTTTGATATCAAGGTAATGCTGGTTTCACAGAATGAGTGATTGATTCACTTGATTTTGTCTTCTGAAAGAGTTTGGTGTAATTATCTTCTGAAAGAACTGAAAGAATTTCTTTTTTAAATGTTTGGTAGAATTCATCAGTGAATTCCTCTGGGCTTGGTGCTTTCTGTTTTGTTAGGTTATTAATTACTGATTTATTTTATAGATAAAGGCCTATTCAGGTCATCTATTAATAGTTGCTTTAAGATATCATAATTTTTTACTAATAGCATTGTTTTCATTTAAATGAGCTTATAATATTTGAAGACATTAAAATAAATATCTTATTTAGTGAAAGTTACATTGTAATTTGATTTTTATTTTATTTTTTATCTTTAGGAATCAAATAACCTAACAGTTATCTCTACTTTTTAAATGTTTTCAACAAAAGGTTACTTTTACAAAAAGGGAACATATCCTTGAAGCCCATTTATCTTGATATTAAAATATTTGGTTGGCAGTTTTCAATAAGGTAAAAGCAAAGTAACTCACCATTGTAATTTCACATTTATCTGGTTACTCTCTTTAGGAAATTCATAAAAACTGAATTTTATACAATTCATATAAGCCATTCAGTTTTGTCCATCTAGTGTCCATCTTATGGCTATTCTTCCCTTTAACTTAAAAAAACTATATATTAATATTTGGCTGTTAGGATTTTTGTTAACTTTCTAAAATTAGTTTGGATATCATCTGAATTATCATTTGTAGCTTTTATCAGACAGGTGATAAAACTGCTCTAATGTATTGATGGAAACCAATCAGCTCTTTTTGTTCAAAATGTATAATCTGAGTTTTCCCAAGCTTCATTAGGCACAGGGTACCAGTGCAGGCAAAATAGCAGTTGCAACCCAAGTTTAAATGACTTACCAATTTTCTTCTGCCCATGAAAGATGCAAGGCAGGTATGAAGTACTCTTCAGTATGGCTAGAGTTCCCAAGAGATGGTTTCCATGCGTTCCTGAATACTAGTGCTGTCATCATTGCTGCTGTCTTTTCAGGCGTTGTTGCTTTGGGTACTGCTACATTCTACTGGGATGCAGTTTCTCCTTCTTTTCTTAGGGTGACTTCTTAGGAGCATTCTTAAAAAGCTTAACTCAGCCTTTCCTCAGGTATGATGAGCTAACCTAATAATAATAAAAAGAAAGGAGTCCTGATTCCAAATACAGTATAGTGGAGAAATCAGTCAATTCAGGGAAAACTTATGAGTCCCTGATAAAGAACTAAAATCAGTCTTGAAACCAGAAAGTACTGCTTTACTGAAAATTCTTCTAGAACGTAACTGTTCAGTACAGTAACTCCATATGGCTAGTGAGGTTTAAATTAGTTTAAATTAAGTAAAATTTAAAATTCTTAACCTGATTTGCACTAGATACACCAATGCCCACATGTGATTAGTGGCTACTGCATTAGATAGCGTAGGTACAGAATATTTCCCTTATTGCAGAAAGTTCTAATGGACAAAGTTCCTCTAGAATATTACATTTCAAGCTACAAGCCACTGACACCTCTGTAACTTTGACAGTGCTCCAGTGTACTGAGGAAGGCGCCTAAAGCTACAGTGCTTGGTAGTTGATATGGGTGAAGGAGTGAAACCACATTCCAATGGCCTTATTTTTCTCTACTAGTACCTGCCTTGCTGTTCAAGAAGAAAAATTTGGTTTTAAAGAAATCCACTGAGTTCTTATTTTCTAAAACAATAGTAACTAACCCACATCTTCTTCCCACTACCCCATTTTCACTGATACATTATTTTCTTCAGTAAACATTATATGAGCTTTTAGCTCTTGGAGAAACTTAAAAATCTATTTATAGATCCGCTAAAGTACACTTGATCAGATAAATAGGTAATCAAATTATAAGAATAATCAGTTTCTACTTCTGAATTATGAAAACTTAGAAAGAGTTGTTTATTTCAAAAAGTTAATATTATTAGAGAAAATATTTCATCTTATCACTGTATAGATACTATTGTACCAAGGTTTACTTAAAGAAGAAGAGGAAAAATCTTTGGGGGAATCATTTGATAATTAATTATTTTCTTGTTCTTG